>NC_068383.1:112947-412947 GCF_023724105.1 Carassius gibelio
GTTCTAATAAAAAGCCTAGGCTATGACAATAGCTTCGACAGAGTAGGCTAATGAACATAAATTGTTGAGAAATAAATTGGAAGTTGATCATGATACTCGATTTGAATATTAAAGTGATTTCATTTACCAACTGCTTTGTCTCTGAATATTTCTTGAAGTATTTAGTATTTATCCTGTGGCGTCATCGTGTGGACAACATAAGCAATGTGGCCTTCATTTCCCATTAAAATCTAATTTATTAAAGGGAGCTGGTAAATGCAGTCTCTTTTAAAACCCCTTACCAGTCACCCCCCATTAACTGAATGGTTTTAGCAGCCTTCTTATTTTTTGAATCATGGATGGAATTGATGTATTGTTCCGTCTCCTTACCAAAAGCAATAAAAGAAGGTTTAGAATTACTAAATTTCGCTTTGTGAATATGATATTTCCCTAAAATGATCAATAGATTAACTAGGTATATTTCTTTCTGTTTTTTGTTATCATGGAAGCCAAACAGTACATTTTTCCAAAACAAAGAAAAATCTGCAATAAGATTAACAGAAATGTATCGGGACAGATCTTTCCAGAAAGTGATGGCATAGGGACATTGCCAGAACAGATGTACCATTGTTTCTGGACATATTCCACAAAAAGAACAGTTAACACACATGTCAAGCTTAAACCTAAGGAGATAATGCTTAGCAGGATAATACCTATGTATGATTTTGAAAGAGACCTCTCTTACTTTATTTGTAAGGAGATATTTGTAAGGAAGGTTCCATATATTCCCCCAATTCAGGTTGTTAACAAAGTTAAACATATTTTACCAACTGAGGTCAACTTAGGGTCCAAATCTGGTAGGCAATCTGGTTTTCCAGCCCCTTTTAAGAGAATTAAAATACCAGATGGGATGGCATCCATAACAATTGCAAACTCTCTTGGGGTGACTGGAATGCCAAAAGTGTTAAGGAATTCAGAATAATTCATCAAAGATCCACTATCATTTATTAGTTGGGAAACTAGAATTATGTTATTATTGAACCAAGTCTTAAAAAACAAGGATTTATTCTTGAATTTAATAAGCTGATTATTCCAGATGAAGCACCTATGTGGGGATAAATTATGTTTGTAAATTAATGACCATGCTAAGAGCATTTGTTTATGGAATTTAGATAAAATTAAGGGAATTTTTTCTATTTTATAATCACATAAAAGTAAGAATTCTAGACCACCAACCTTAGAGAAGATATAGTTAGGTATAAAATTCCATGTAGATGTGGGATTTTTTAGAAAATGCTTTATCCAATTAATTTTAAAAGTATTATTAAGGGTTGTAAAATCAAGAAAATTAAGACCACCACGTTCAAAGGTGTTCATGATAACAGATTTTTTCACATAATGAGTCTTGGTTTTCCAAATAAAATTGAAAAGTGACTTGTCAATAGAATTAGAGAGATTTTTGTTGACAAACAAGGGGATAGCTGCATATGTAAGACGGGATAAACCTTCTGCTTTTGTCAACAATACTCGTCCTTTCAAGGATAAATCTCTCTGCAGCCACTGATTTAGCTTTTTCTTTGTCTTATCACGAATCAAATTAAAGTTTACAGAGCATCTCTCCTCCTCATTTTTCATTATAGTAATCCCTAGATAAGTAATCTTATCTTTGATTGGGATGCCACAGATCTGGGAGGTGTCGCTTTCTTAAAGGGAAAAAAGTTCACACTTCTTCAGATTTAAGCAGAGTCCAGAAGCTGCTGAAAATAATTCTATTGTTTTGATAGCAATTGGCACTTGGCTGGCATCTTTTAAAAATAGTGTGGTATCATCTGCTAGCTGGGTGAGGATAACTTCTCTTTCCGCAATTGAAATTCCTTTTAAAGTACTATTTTTAATATGGGTGGAAAGAAGTTGAGAACATAAAATGAATAGATAGGGGGAGGCAGGGCAGCCCTGTCGGATGCCTCTTTGCAGCTCAAATCTAGGTGATGTCCCATTTTTAAGTCTGATAGAGCTATTGCCTTTGCAGTACATTGTTCTAACAGCTTTACAGAAAAACTCACCAAAACCAAATTTCTCAATAGTTTGAAATATAAAGTTATGTTCTACTGTGTCAAAGGCTTTATAGAAGTCCAAGAAAAATATATAACTATCATCAGGACATAAAAATGAATAATCAATTATATCTAAGACAAGCCGAATATTGTTTGAGATGTGTCTTTTTCTCATGAAACCTGATTGAACTTCATCAATAATAGGGTCTAAAACATTTTTTAATCGTTTTGCAATAATTGAGGCAAAAATTTTGTAGTCGGTGTTTAGTAATGAAATAGGTCGCCAATTATCTATAAACAGTGGATCTTTATTGGGTTTGGGGATTAACGTAATTAAACCTTGGGTCAGCGAGGGGGGTAAAGAGCCTTTTTCAACACTTTCTAATATTACTTCAAGTAGAAAAGGAGCTAATTCTTTTGTAAAAGTCTGATTAAACTCTGCAGAGAGGCCATCAACACCAGGAGATTTGTTAGTTTTACAATGTTCAATTGCAAATGTAATTTCCTGCAAGGTAATAAGGTCATCACAGAGTTTCCTATCATCTTGAGAGATTGAAGTGATGATAAGAGAGTTCAAGAATGTAGTGGATGATTGATGGCAATATTGAGATTTATATAAATTACTATAGAAGTCCGCACAGAAAACAGCTATGCTCTTCGGATTATCAGTTACAGTATTATTGATATTAAGTCGCTGGATTAAATTAAATTTCCAATGATATTTTTCTAAGCCCCAAAAATAGGCAGAGTTCTGCTCCCCTTCTTCAATCCACCTTTTCCTTGACCTTATAAAGGCACCTTTTGCTTTGTTAGAGAAGATCTCATTTAGTTTAAGTTGTTCTGAAATTAAAGATAGTCGTTCTTCTTCTGATATACCAGCAGGGTCCTTCTGGTACAAGGAAATTATTTTAGAGACCACTCTTTCTTCCTCCAGTTTACGTTTTTTTGATAAGATACTACCATAATTTCTCAAATATTGGCCAGTTTTAAATTTTAAAAGTTCCCAATTGCTACCAAAAGCATTCTCGGACTTTGCTTTATTCCAGAATTTCACTATTAGATTCTTTATATCTGATTTTACTACATCATGTTGCAGGAGTGAACTGTTTAGTTTCCAGTAAGCATTCCTACATCTTGTGGAGGGGGCAGAGTGCAAAGGTATAAAGATGGAGACTGCATTATGATCGGTTAATGGGGTTGTGATGATATTAACTGATATTTTATCAATATTCAAATTATCTGAAACTAACCAATAGTCCAATCGTGAACGTCTGGTGGCACTTCTATTACTCCAAGTAAAAGCACTTATGTTAGGGTTGTGAAATCTCCATACATCAATCAAGTAAAATTTTTCCATAAATAATTTTAAGTTATCATTTACTGCAGTGGACATCTGCCATACAGTAGTCGTGTAGGTTGTTCACAAGCGGATTGTCCGTCGATACCTGCATGCTGCCGTAGTTGTGAGATGCTAGCTAGTGATGCTGTTAGCCGAGGTAGTTCTCCACGTGCGTCGTTAAAAAGTGAAAATTCTAAACAGTACCAATAAGATGACACGATGCACTTAACTCTGCATTAAGGTGTAACGGAGGCCAGCGAGTAGTGCTGTCCAGGTAAACCTCACTCCCCGATCTCTAGAGACGCACTAGCGACAGACGCTAGTGGCTGTAGCCATTTAGCCTCCTTGTTAGTGCGTCCGCCTCCCATGCCGGAAGACCCGGGTTCGAGCCCCGCTTGGAGCGATTGGAGGAGCGTCAGAGAGGACCCGGGTGAGAGGGGTTACAAAGGCATCTCCAAAAATATACTTTACGTAACTATGAATCACTAGTATGCAAGTCTAAAGGTGAACAGCTCCGAAACTTACACGCGCTTACTCCGCCATCTTGCGCGAAAGCCCCCATGTACAGAGGTGTTTCAGTGTTATGGTAAGATATGAACCAGGAAGTTTACAGGAAGCATGTGACACGATGTGGAGGTGTACGGTTATGACATTCCAAGATTGACATGGCGAAGGACCAATCGGAGTCTGACTGACACACACACGAGCACCCAGCACTGCACACACACACAGATTGCTGGGAGAGGCTGTTTATCATCAGATCACGTAAATCAGTGGAAAATGAATAGAAATGATGATTCTGTCTGAAGAAATATGAAGTAAACATCAGTAAATATATTCATATATCTCCGCAGATATGCATCTTTGGTCTATAAATCCTTATTGACGCTGTTCAGTGAGTCTATGTGAACACAAATAAACGGCTGCTGACGTGACTGAATATGAACGAGTGGTGAATTTCTATTCAAAATGTGGCATAATACGGATTTATTATTTTGCACTCCTGACAAAAATTACTAAATAACTGTCACTGCAACAATGTTTTATCAAAACATTAGTCAAATATCGAAGCTTGAGTCTTTAAACTTTCAATTGATGCACAGTTTGTCTAGTTAAAGTAAGTGATGTTTAACGTGCTGTGAAAGTGAAACAATAATAAACTGGGGCCATCGGCGATGTTTGCAAGTAAAGGGGTTTTAATATTCAATCCAGCATTAATACCCATTTTCAATTTATTTCTCAACAGTTTATGTTCACGTGGCTGTTTTCGTTTATATTCGCCAAGCTATTATGAAATTTGAAATAATCGTGTCCTTTTTTGTCCAATCAACCGACGAAAAGCCAGAATCACTGTAGGGATGGATGTTATTTTCACCTAAGACAAAAAGATCACACAAGCACTCATTTTGATCTCTATAATATATTCTTCTAATTGTTTTGTGTTGATTCGCTGCACTGTATTAATATAAAAGGCTGTCGTGACTTTCTTTCCTTCCAGTATTCATAAGCTGTATCACGCTGTCAAAATGGGCTGGCTGATGAAGCTCTCGTCTTTCTCTCGGTTCTTTGGCCAGACATAATTTATTAATGAGATCCAACCCGGTAAAAATAACATATGTTGGTTTAGCGTGGCAGTGTAAATGAAATGTCTATTTATGTATCCGATCTCGCCCCGAAACGCTGCTGTCATGTGACTTTTTTCCCCTCTATGTCAAATAATATTTCGTTTTGCATGGCTCAACAAACACCTGGATTATGCTCTTCTTGTGTTCTAATGAGTGGATGGTGTGCATTTGGAGTAATATTTAATTTAAGAAGCTCTTAAAAATATATATAAATGACTTCACCATGTTGTGACGATGGATAGCAATCAATGTGACGTTCAGCCTGACAGATAAAATCTCACAAGCACATATAAACACTCATTTTCGTGTATAATATATTCTTCCAATTGTTTTGTGCCGTTTCGCTGCAGTGTTGTGATGTGAAAGGCTGTAAATTCTCTATGTGGACTTCAAGTGTTCAGAGAAATACACTGCGAGCTCGCGGGCAGTTGGCTGCCGCGAATATATGTTATTACTTTAAACAGTTCAGAAACATCTGAATTTAGCTCTTGGTGTGTTCTAACGGGTAGATTGCATGCAATCACCGTAATATATTATTTTGAAAAGGTCTTAAATAAGAATAAACTTGTTGTGCGCTCCGTGGAGACAATGTCTAACCAGGAGTGATTCTTCTCTCGTCTTTGACTGCTCTTTGCCCAGAAATCAATTATTAATGAGCCCTGACCCCTGTAATAATCAGATATGTTGGTTTAGCTTGTCAGTTTGAGGGAAATTGTATTTTTACCGATTTAAAAGTGAAACGACTAATTACTTTTAAACCAAACAAGTGCTGCCGAACAAATATTCTGTGATAAAGTAATCCATATCAAAACAACGCAATGTCCTTTTTCACGTCTAATGTGTATGGAAGGCCAAGAGGGTCAAATACACGTGAATTTTAACGTGTCTCTGTAAAGGGTCTACTTTTTTTGGATACAAACATAATAACAACAAAACTTTGGGCACTCATAAAATAAAGATAACAAACAAGGTGTGCTGTCTGCAGCCTTGGTCTGCGCTGATCTTCATTTACAAACACGTCATTAAAATGAACTGTAACTCCATGAATACTCAACGAAGAGACATGAGAGATATATCTATAGAAAGCTTGACATGTCTACTTTTAAACTAAACAAGTGCTTCCGAACAAATATTCTGTGATAAAGTAATCCATATCAAAACAACGTGATGTCCTTTTTTCACGTCTCCCTTCATTATATCTAATGTGTATGGAAGGCCAAGAGGGTCAAATACACGTGAATTTTAATGCGTCAACAACACGTTAAATATGTGTATTTCATGCGTAGACAACACGTATTTAATATTATTTATTTATCGGTGCTGCACAACATGGTAAAGTCATTTATATATATATTTTTAAGAGCTTCTTAAAATACTATATTACTCCGATATTATATCCAATATTATTTAACGCGTTAAATACGTGTTGTTTACACGTGAAAAATCAGCGGGTATTTAACATGTATTTCACGTGTTAAATACACGTGAAATACACGTGAAGTACACATTAAAAATCAGTTTGAAGAGGTCAATGTGACTGGATGCTGAGGACTTGGGTCAAACCACTTCTGTGAGCTTAGAGGGGTGTACCATTCATAGACAAGCAACCACCATTTAACATGCTATAGATCAGCTTATTCAGCCTTATTATTTAGTCTTTTTTCTTTTCTGTTTTGTATAGCCTATAGAAATAATATATTTAAGTTTCAGTTTTATGAAATATTTATTTATTTATTAGGAGGTATTTAGGTGATTATGGTTTTTGCATGACTTATTTCGCATTCATCTAGACAACCCTGTCGTAGCTGTTATCATAGCCTAGGCTTTTTATTAAAAAAGAAGACAGCAAGGGACCATGGAAAAACACTGTTGCAGGTGTATTTTTGTAAGGTATTTTTTTTTTATTTTTTTTGCAGCGGGACAACTCAAGAATGTTGGTCACACAAGTACTGTTGCTCTTTTGCCCCATGGCCAAGATGGCCAAGCCAACATCAAAGTTAGTTCACTAACTTTTAATTCTAGTTATTCTTATTCTTCTGACCCAAAATTTTGCAACTGCTACTCCTCCTAGAGCTTTAACTCTACAGACTCCAAACTCAGCCCAGCTCTTCAGCCTATACCCGCCGGGTGTGCTATATCTTTTCTAACTGATTGGACTTATGATTTTCATAAAAATGAAGATTAAAAATCATAAAAATCCCATAGACTTTCATTGACAGGATGTTCAGATGACCCAAGTTGCAAATCCCATTAGACTCAATCAAGCTTCGATGTTAATCAATTTAAACTCATTCAAACTTATCTAATCTATCTATCTATCAATCTATCTATCTATCTATCTATCTGACTGTTTCTATCTATCTATCTATCTATCTATCTGACTGTTTCTATCTATCTATCTATCTATCTATCTATCTATCTATCTATCTATCTATCTATCTATCTATCTATCTATCTGACTGTTTCTATTTATCTATCTGACTGTTTCTATCTATCTATCTATATGACTGTATCTATCTATCTCTGTCTTTCTATCTAATATTTCTTATCTATCTATCTATCTATCTATCTATCTATCTATCTATCTATCTATCTATCTATCTATCCATCCTAACAACATGCTAATCATGCTGAAATCATGCTAGAAACATGCTAGCAACATGTTAATCATGCTAGAAACATGCTAGCAACATGCTAGTCGCATAGTAATCATGCTAGAAAAATGTTAGCAACATGCTAATCATACTAAAATCATGCCAGCAACATGCTAGTCGCATGCTAGTCATGCTAGAAACATGCTAGCAACATGCTAATCATGCTAGCAACATGTTAGTCACATGCTAGTCATGCTAGCAACATGCTAGTCGCATGCTAATCATGCTAGAAAAATGTTAACAACATGCTAATCATGCTTAAATCATGTTAACGACATGCTAATCATGCTAGCAACATGCTAGTCGCATGCTAGTCATGCTAGAAACATGCTAACAAAATGCTAGCAACATGCTAATCATGCTAGAAACATACTAGCAACATGCTACTCATGCTAGAAAGAAGCTAACAACATGTTAAAAACATGCTAATCATGCTAGAAACATGCTAGTGACATGCTAACAAAATGCTAATCATCCTAGAAACATGTTAACAACATGCTAATCATGCTATTAACATGCTAGTCGCAATGCTAGTCATGCTAGAAACATGCTATCAACATGCTAATAATGCTAGAAACATGTTAGCGACATCCTAGCAACATGCTAATCATGCTAGCGACATGCTTACAACATGCTAATCATGCTAAAATCATACTAGCAACATGCTAGTCGAATGCTAGTCATGCTAGAAAAATGCTAATCATGCTAAAATCATGCTAGCAACATGCTAGTCACATGCTAGTCATGCTAGAAACATCCTAGCAACATGCTAATCATGCTAGAAACATGTTAGCGACATGCTAGCAACATGCTAGTCGCATGCTAATCATGCTAGAAACATGTTAACAACATGCTAGCAACATGTTAATAATGCTAGAAACATGCTAACAACATGCTAGCAACATGCTAATCATGCTAGAAACATGCTAGCAACATGCTAGAAACATGCTAGCATCATGCTGATCATGCTAAAATCATGCTAGCAACATGCTAGTTGCATGTTAGTCATGCTAGCAACATGGTAATCATGTTAGCATCATATTAACGACATGGTTAACAACAAGCCACAAGCCCCAAACTCGGCAGACACCTGCAGGATAGAGCGGTGCTGTGTGCTATATCTTTTCAGAGTGATCAGACTTAAAGTTTTTTTTTTTTATTAATTTTTAAATGTAAAAATACATTACCCATAGACTTACATTATCTGAGATAAATTGCGCCCCTAGTTGCAATACCCGGGAGAGATTAAGGGAGGAGTCGGGTGTAACACTAACGAGCTGATGGTATTTCAGCCATCTGTTCCATACTAGTGAATCCTGACACTTAACACATTCAGAACTCAAAAGACCAGAATGTGAGTAAACAAGGACCTTTGTTGTTTACATAATTCACCATTTTGGCCGCCCTGAAGTCGGCCACATCCTGCCTTGAGTGACAGTTATTTACGACAAGAAATTCCAGAGTCACGTGGGCGAGCCTCAAAGGAGACACTAAACCAACCACATTCCTGAACACAAATGAAACCTTTCGTATAAGTCCCTTACTTTCATCGTTATTAATAATATGTATTTTGAATATGTTTTGTGTGTACCATGGTTAATCCTTGTTATGCGAGGATTATAATTTTTCTAGAGTATAAATTGGAATTGTTTCTCCTCACCAACTTTCTCAAAGAGAGCCATGGGCTGCAACCCCCAGTCCCTTGCAGCTCGTAAAATTTTACGACCACACAGGACTACACAGGACAGGAAACCTAATCCTTATCATAGCGCAAGCCCCCCTCAGCACAGGGGCTGAGAGAAAAAGCCATTTTAATGGCTCCTTTGGAAGCTTTCATTTTTGTTGTTTCTTTTCTTTTCTTTACTAAGTTTATACAACTATTCGCCCCTCCGCACAAGGAAGACGAATTCTGGAACATTGTTTGTTGAGCCTTTCAAATACCGCGCGAGGACAGAACAAAGGACCACGTGCTCCACGCTCACGCCAAGATCCAACACAGCGTGCACGCGCGTCACATGGCCTCCAGGAACACGCACGCTGTTTTCAAAAGGAACAGCGCGCAAAGTCAGTTTGCGCCACGCACACTGGGCCATGCAAGTATCTTTCTCTATGAAGATTTAAATGCTGCTTTAAATTGTTGCTATGATCTGATTGGTGTTGGCTTCCAAAAGTTACTTACTATGATTTCCATACCTGAGCTCCTTATGTGATCTCATTCTATTTTCTCTCTCTCTCTCTCTCTCTCTTTTATTTGGATTCCGTTATGTCTTGTATAAAGCTTACTGTTTGTATTGTCGTACGCATATTTACTCTGTGTGATTTGTAGTTTGATGTATTACTAGTTGATTTATTAAAAACCCATATACTGAAGATTGGCTTGGACTCCACCCCACTTACATTACGAGTCACTGAGATGTCTGATCTTTAGCTACAAGCTTTAAATTTAGAAACTAAATTTATCATAAGGATAGGATAATGTTTTCATGGCCAGAGAATATTTTTCCTTGAATTATAATAAGTGATAACTTTATTGGAAATTGATAGGTCAGTCTGGTTTGCTGGACAAACCACTGTTTGATTTGCAATAATTTACAGTAAGGCATATCACAACAATTGATATGGAGAATGGAATATTGACATATTAATGAGTAAATTACAGTGCCCTGTGATTATTTATTGGTATAGGCAATTGAGCTATTTTTCATAATCAAATTTAATGTAACTGTCATCTGAGATATAAATTAATCATATTCCTGATTAATTATTCAAATTCCCTATATATCATTTGAGTTAATTATTCTGTAAAACTCATTGTTGTTACAGAATTGGTGGAGGATAACGCGGCCATTTCAAACTTCGTTTTGTGAGCAATCAATCTGTGTATATGGTTTTTAATAATTTCTGCACGTGCGCTATGAAATTATGTAACGTTACTTGTGAGATAAGTCGCAAGACGCGAACTCACTCAACTGACTGAGGCAAAAAGCTGGTCAGTCAGCGCGCTAGATATTTGTAGAAACTTAACAGTATAGTCACTGTTATTTTTAATGAAAGTAAACTGCAGTATAATGTTAAAAGTATCCTGTTAAGAAAGACCAAAATCTTTTTACAGTGAGAACATTTTAATATGAATAATTAAAAGATAAAGAAATCTTTTATTAGTTGCAACATGTAAATCTGAACATGAGCGATGTTCCTCTGATTCAGTTAAAAAGGCCTTGCTTATTAAATATCGTTATTGAATTCGTGGGAAACCACATGATATTCAAAAAAATAAACGATAAAAACTCCTGGTCTAAAATTGGCTTAGCTACTATTTTTAAACCTAAAACATTTAAATCAAAAGTGCTATTTTGATAAATGTTTATTGGAGTCAACAGTTGGAAAATTCCTGTTTTGTTACATTTGTGTTTTGGAAGTGAACGGGTCCTTCCTTCACCCTATGTTAATATAGCACCTCAGAGATTAAAACCTTTGGTTTGTTACTTGTGATTTTTGATGCAGAAAATCAGCCTGACAAACGATCAGATAATTTCTAAGTCATATTGAAATTGTAATTCCGCTATCTAAACACCAGAGGGAACGCGTGGGTTAGAAATTTCAGGGTACGCCCTTGCTTTCTGATTCCAGCTTGCATGAGTGCAAAGCTGCCATCCTGTGGCCGTTTCAGATAATGCGCTCTGATTGCTAATTTATAATCCCCTGTGATGTATTTGAATTAGATGTCTAAATTCTCGATAATTATTTGCATTTACAGCTTTGCTCGTGCGAATATTATTACAGGGAAACAAAAGAATGTTCCCTGCCTTTGACTGTTTACATTTACTTTGAGTTTGGTTCAAACATGATTTGAATTAAAATGTAATTGTTAATAGTGGAAATCTAGATGTGTCAGGTCAACTACGGTTTGACCCACTTAGAAGGTAAGCCATCTAGTGGCAGTCTCCTGTTAAATCGACTAACAGACCTCTGTCTTTTCCATTCTGTTTTGAATTGCATGTCCACTTTTACCCTTTTTGATTAATCTCACCCTGTTTGATTAATTTCATGATCATTAATGATAACTTAGAAGCTATCATGGGTTATTATAGGATATTATTCAGATTTTCCTTTTAATTCTTACATGCTTATTTTAAATTTTTATTTAAACCAGTTTTGAATTTTTAATTTGAATTAAGTTTTCTGCTCAGCAGGTTAAAGACAGAGAAGCAGTACTTCCCCCCCTTGTGGTGAAAACCAGCCACTCCTTCTCCCTTGTTTCATTCCTGTCTTTTAACCTGTTAAATGTCACCCCGTCCCGTATACAGGACGCCTACATTGACTATACTATATTACAATCAAATCTAATCTAATCTTGACAAACTATATATCGTTGGAAAGGTCTAAGACTCCCAAATATATATTTTACCAATATTTTTTGTTAAAAATTATGTAGGAAAAGTAATAGATGAATTTATGACAAGAGTGCACCCTCAGAAATCTACATTACAAAAGGAGCTTTTACCTTTGTTTAAAAAAAAGACTTCCTCGTTGCCTTTTTCTCTATCACTTTTTAGAAATCATCAGAAGTTATATATCACTTGAAAACATAAAATCTCAAAATTCATCCTTCAAAACCCATTTTAAAATCAGACATTGCATTACCATGTAAATGGTACATCAAAATCATGTTACAAAATGTTTTCAGTCATGAATTATAAAAATTTAGGTTTGTATCATGCACATTCATGTCTATCTTCAAAAACGTGAGTGACAGTTAACAGGTTAATTTGATGTTTATTATTTTTCTTCTCTCTTTTGACAGGTTATTTTGATAATTACCATTATTATCATAATTCCTTTGTTTTGTTTTATTATTATTATGTAAAGCTGTTACCTTTCCTCTCTACATATATATTTACTCAATTGATGTTAAACAAACCAAACCTTAATTAACTTTAAGTTTCCTTTGTTCATCCTTTGTGTATTTGATTGTAGAACTCCCTCGGTGATTGGACAGTCATCTCAGGTTTCCAGTGAGCAAGGCTGCCCGACCGGTGTTACCGATACTGGCTGCGAGTGAAACTCGGTTCCTCTTGTCTCAAGAGACATCAGCAATTTTGGCACTCCAAAGGTTGTGCTAAAAGTCACAAGCCGTTCGAGACGGCGACACGCCAGAGTAACGGAGGACCGGGGACACTGCAGTTGAGTGTTTGGGGAGCACCGGGGAGGTTGACCAAGCCACTGGTTCCCACCTGAATGACTTCAATTCACCCAGGTGAACCAAATGTGATAAAACCCATCCACTTATTATAAGTCACAGAATATTAGATATTCCCCCGGATATATTTTAAGTGTTTGACCTTTTGCTTCTTTAAGCCACACCATATTTCTAGGTTTCCTACCCAGACCCAACTCACCTGTTGGCCCTATCTTAAAACCTAGCAGTAGGCTTAGGCCTCCTTATTCCCACTAACACATTGTGTTTCTATTGTTTTCATCTCATTTCAAGTGTTGTGTTTCACTTTGATCTTTTTCTACCCTCTGTTCTGTTGTGATTTGTTTCTTTCATTTCACAGAGACAGTAACCTGGGAGCCACCAACGAAGTTAAATAGTAGAGCGACCACCAGCAGCCGGTGTCATCACACGACCCGCTAGGCTACTGCCTGTCAAATCTCCATTTCAGGTCCTTCGTTGACCCAAGTTAATTGGCTACTTAACTGTCTGACTGTTTGCATCAGTCAGCCCCCAAATTCTCATAAACGGCACAGCCCGTATGAATATAGCTCGTTAAACGTAGAACGAACTTGCATTGGTCTTTTTGTGTGTGTGTGCTGTGCTTCTCTCACCGACAGAGAACCAGGATGTTCCAGGCATCCAGTCCAGCAGTCCACGGGGGCCACCTCTCAACAGGGTTGAAAGCAGTGACGACCCCCTTCCTGCCCAAGGACGCCAGTAACCTGCAGCACCCAGAGCAACTAGACACCGAGCTAGATGAACTGATGGCACGCGATCCAAACCAAAGCGACTACTACAGAGAACTCGCCAGGATCTTCGGAAGCCTAGTTCACATTCTCGTCGCCCAGGCACGGCTCAGTGAACGGAGCAACATCGCGGAGGAGGCCTGGAAGGACCAGGCCCCAACCCAGAGCCATCTTGATCAGCTCCTCCTCGAGACCCAGAACCAGCACGAGAAAGAGGACGACACAGATCCAGAGCTACAGAAAGGAGTTGAAAGACTTCACAATGCCCTGCAAGATCTTCGCATCGACACAGATCAAAAAGAACAGCTGGAGAGAGAAGCCAGAAAAGAACTCACCAAAAAACTCCAGCAAGGCGACGCTCTCCTAAAAAGAGCAGAGACTGAACTGAAAGAAAGAGACTATAAAACCTGGGCCTGCAAAACACACTTGCAAGCGGCCCGAGCTAAATTCAACAAGCTTATTCTGCAGAGAGACAAGCTCCAAGATGAACTTGACACTGTTCACACAGAACTGAGACAATCTCACAGATTACAGAGTGGCTGGATCGGAGAAACGCACACCACAAAGCTTCTCCTGGCCCGCCACTCCAACCCTTTCAGCCAAGAACCCAGAGCTGAAAAAGGGGGTGTAAGCTCACGGCTCAAGAAATCACCAGCCAGCCTTCAAGAACACCTGTCAACAATGGAGGGAAGAGAACCCTTCCAGAGAACGCATGTCACTAAACCCTGCACTGCTCACAGAGAACTTCACAAGCTAGCCAGAAGCATCTCTAAATTCAATCCAGATCCTGCAGGAGGACATGACGTTCATGCTTCTTTACAAGCCATTGACTTTCATTTGCAAACTGTCGCCAACGTGACAGATGTGAACACAATGTACCTGTTAAAAATCACGTCCAGCCGTGATGTGCAGTGTTTTCTGGGTCGTCAACCAGAGACTGTCAAAGTGTACTACCAGCAACTGCTACAGACTTTGATTCCTGAATTCTCTGATCCAGACTCAGACCATGGGCTCCTTATTGCTATGGACCTCAAACAGGGCCGATTTGAAAACCCACAGACTTTCTGTAGTCAGCTACGAAAAGCCTACTTCGGAGCATGCAACGAACCAGGTATGGAACAGAATGTCAACTTAAAAACTCTGTTCCTCCTAAACCTACATGCCAGTTGGAGTTTTCATCTCCGAGTCCCAGCGAGTCCACGTAACAGGACTACACAAGAGTTACGGAACTTAGCCCACAAAGCTTGCACCAAACAAAAGACTATTGGTGAAAAGACTGTAAAAAAACCCCCAAAGTCTCTGTCTCTGAGCACTGCTTGGAGTTAACCCTAGATGGCGCCCTACAACGCCACAGTCACAGACATTTTTACAGAGAGTCAATACCGTTGCACATTACACAATCGTAATGGTGCTCATCCAACGCACCAGAGCGAGCGACTCCTACCATCCAGGACACAAAGCCCCAACATCCGGCAGTGGAACCACTCTTGACTCGACACTGGTAAGCTCAGTCCTGAGCCCACGTCAGAAAAACGCAGTGCAGCCACGTCTGAGACAGCAGAGATCCTGAGGGTGCTAAAAGATCTTCTTCACATGAAAACTCGCAAGGAAGATGAGCCAAGCACCCAGAACACTGCCCGTCATCTACAGACCACAGAGCTAACTGTTACAGCACAAAGTGACAACAACACCCAAGCTCAAAAGTCAACAGCTGCACACCCTGAATGAGACAGCACAGGTCCTCACACCAGGTACCACAAACACAAGGTACCAGAAAATGTTGTTTTGACTACCTGCCTTCGCAGCAAGCTACACAAGACCGGTCCTCACCACCCACCGATCGTCACACCTGCCCTGATGCGAACATTCCTGGGCAGCCTTGTCAAAAAGGGGGTGGGCTGAAAAGGAGTCAACAGGGAAGACCTGATCGACACATCGACAAAGACCTGCTAGAACACTTTGACCCTTTTCTGAACTTCAAACAGCTAAAAGACTTTGCTCAAGTGCGAGAACCTTTTTCTCTCCAGCCACACAGGTTGCTAGAGCCAGACTGTCAAGTCGCAGAGGTCACGGGAACTCCCACAGAGCCAGACGGTCAGGTCACAGAGGTCACGGGAACCCCAGCAGCCAGCCATGAGTACAACGCCCTAACGACAGGCCCAAGTTCAAGCCTCTGTACCTTAGTCAACAAACAGGGTACGGTGGTACCAGCTTACACCAAAGGGTTCGCTGTTCGGCTCAACCTGCAATGTGATCAAACCTTACACCACACGCTGGGTTTCTTCCAACCCTCACCTGAATGTGTAGAACTCGGACTCACACTTGCAAACAACAAGCATGTCAAACACCAACACCTGTTCCAGCAAGGTGATAACATCACAAAAACACACAATGTGATCGGGTACTGGAAGAAGGCAAAAGGACACTCGAAGTTACCAAGTCTAGACAAGGACTTTAAAGATCACACTGACACCCTTGCCAAAACTGGCACACTAAACAACATTCTGTGGTCACTCCCAACCCACCCACCCACATTCAAGGTTGAAGTGATTACACACAGCAGAAGAACTTTACTAGCTAAACTGCCTACCTCAGAATCACTTACGCTGGCTCCATTGTCTACACAGACCAACATAGCGGACATGCGTGCTTCTGAAAACTCGATAATGACTTTGCTTTACCACCTCTCAGACCCCTCCATCCACCCTGGCAACCAGTCTACAGTCACTGACAACCAAAGCCCCAGATCACTGCATGATACACAAACCATGCTGCGTGCACAGAACAATATTGTGGGTTGTGCACCGTCTGACATCACAATGCCAGGGCTTGTAATGCCACGGAGCAAAAGGGGGATAATGCCAATATATTTCCATGACGCAGCATGTGCTGCACCACGCAGCACCAGAGCCACTGACAAAACACTGAAGCAAGCGTCATGCCAGCAGCAAGATGTGGCAAAACATGGGCGAGGGCGAGCTAAACCCAGTCGCCGCCCACTAAGCAAAGAGGCTGCCCTGTCCAACCAAAGACAGCCCTCGTTTGTTTCTTTCTCCCCTTTCTCTCTCTCTCTCCCTATTATCTGTACCAGGATGCTGCTGTGGTTTGCCGTGCTGTGCTGTCAGCCAAAGAGAGGACAGCTGCCACCGAGAAAACCGCTGAGACTCCTGACTACCGATGACAGGGCACACTACCCCAGCACTGTAACCGAATACAGCTGTACAAGGTTCCGAGAGAGGACTCCCTCACTCACACTGAGGCCGATGTAAAACACATGTTCAGCCAACATGAGAAAGTGACTGTTACACAAATGGAGTTAAGTGGACACCACCACCGCTCCAAACAGTTCCCGGGAGCTTTGCTTAGAGCCGCTGCTGCTGCCAGAATGTTTAACATTGTTATGTCCAGTGTCAATGCAGTGAACCAGACCGTAAACTCCCTGAAACCACTGTTTACTGTCTTCCAGAAGGACTTTACCCAGACTCAGCTGTTTACAGCGTTAACAACAGACATGCTGTGGGAGGTTAGCTCCTCCAATGACAGCCTAACCACAAGTAAAACCCCACCATACATGACACCCTTAAGCCTTGTGTTAACTGTGCTGTCTTACGCCATCACCATGCCAGCTGACCTGCGACAAATACACCTGGCCAACTCTCTGGATAGTGCCTTCCTACAGCACGTCAACCCCAAACAGAGAGAAGTGAACGTGCCCCTGAACCAACTCATCAGCGAGTCAAGCCAAGTCTACAGACCTAAAGACATTGTCAGTGTCAGGATGTGGAAAAGCAACACCCACACCAAAACACACATTCCAAATGTGGTGGCTTACCACGACAGCGACACACAGCTGCACCTGGCCCCAAACATGCACATGTGTACTTTAACCAAAGACATTCATTATCTCTGCCTTAGCAAACCCTTCCTCAGACACAACTCTGAAGGAATCTGCGAGCTGCAAACCTGGGTCAGGGATACGCGCTGCCCTGCCGAAGCCAAGCCTCGTACACAAGTCACAGAAACGCAAGCAGAGATTGTGGGTAACAGATGGCTCGTCAACACTCCTGCGCGCTCAGCTACGCTGACCTACGACCAGCATGACACCGCCACCCGTGCCAACCTGCTTGACCAAGTACTGAAAGGTACCACCCAACACATTGACATTACTCCTGTCGACACAGCCCTCCAAGCACAGCCTCGACAGCCCGTTCCGAACCCGTCATCTGCGGTCCGAGTCTGGACTGCTCCCGACACTGCAAGGGGCATCTCCACCGTCATTGGTCCCGCCCTGACTCGTGGCGTGACCTTCATCCTATACAGGATACTCAATGAGATGCAAACCTCTACAGCCAAACTCACGACAACTGTGGCTGGAGGTCTCCGATGGAATCCCCGGAAAGGGGGTGCCAAGTCAAAGACAACACAGAACCTCACCAAGCTGAATCCTCAGCTCCAGGAACCACCTGCCATCTTGAACCACCTGACGTCATGATCCACCTTTCATCTGCCCATAGTGATGATTGCCGTCCAATGATGTCCACACAGGGACTTCATCCGACGGAAAAGGGGGAGATGTAACACTAATGAGCTGATGGTATTTCAGCCATCTGTTCCATACTAGTGAATCCTGACACTTAACAAATTCGGAACTCAAAAGACCAGAACGTGAGTAAACAAGGACCTTTGTTGTTTACATAATTCACCATTTTGGCCGCCCTGAAGTCGGCCACATCCTGCCTTGAGTGACAGTTATTTACGACAAGAAATTCCAGAGTCACGTGGGCGAGCCTCAAAGGAGACACTAAACCAACCACATTCCTGAACACAAATGAAACCTTTCGTATAAGTCCCTTACTTTCATCGTTATTAATAATATGTATTTTGAATATGTTGTGTGTGTACCATGGTTAATCCTTGTTATGTGAGGATTATAATTTTTCTAGTGTATAAATTGGAATTGTTTCTCCTCACCAACTTTCTCAAAGAGAGCCATGGGCTGCAACCCCCAGTCCCTTGCAGCTCGTAAAATTTTACGACCACACAGGACTACACAGGACAGGAAACCTAATCCTTACAAAAGAATGGTAAAATGTACTCAAATGTAGTCTTAATGTGTATATTATTGATTTTGCGGTGCATTAGAGGTTTCCCATATAAATTGGGACTATCTGCAGTGTTATCATGTGTTAATCAAATCTTTAAATATGTGTAATTCTGCATTTGAATGTAACTTCATGTTTTGATCATTTCTACATATTATGTTTAGTATCGTTGTGATCGTCATGTTCTGACAAACCCATTTATCTAGAGCAAAGTAATGAAAAATGGAATCTGGAAAATCTGGAATTACGAATTTGCTAGAATAATCCCTGGAAATTGGACAAGCCCTAGATCACCAGGGGGTTGTCTCCACATAGACAAAGGAACTTTTCCCTCCGCTTCAGATCGCGGACGTTCATTGGCTGTTCACGCGAAAAGAGGCGGGGACCATCTCAAGCCATAAGAACGACCGAACAAGGTCCGCCTCTGCTCTTCCTCTCTTCTTCTCGTTCTTGGTCCTCGGACACGCTGCTCTCCTGTGCGACCAACATTGCTTCCGCGCGGATAGCGCAAGCCCCCCTCAGCACAGGGGCTGAGAGAAAAAGCCATTTTAATGGCTCCTTTGGAAGCTTTCGTTTTTGTTGTTTCTTTTCTTTTCTTTACTAAGTTTATTCAACTATTCGCCTCTCCACACAAGGAAGACGAATTCTTGAACATTGTTTGTTGAACCTTTCAAATACCGCGGGGGACAGAACAAAGGACCATGTGCTCCACGCTCACGCCAAGATCCAGCGCAGCGTGCACGCGCGTCACATGGCCTCCAGGACCACGCACGCTCTTTTCAAAAGGAACAGCGCGCAAAGCTCACACGCGCGACGCCCGATCTCACGCCACGCACACTGGGCCATGCAAGTATCTTTCTCTATGAAGATTTAAATGCTGCTTTAAATTGTTGCTATGATCTGATTGTTGTTGGCTTCCAAAAGTTACTGACTATGATTTCCATACCTGAGCTCCTTATGTGATCTCATTCTATTTTCTCTCTCTCTCTCTCTCTCTCTCTCTCTTTTATTTGGATTCCATTATGTCTTGTATAAAGCTTACTGTTTGTATTGTCGTACACATATTTACTCTGTGTGATTTGTAGTTTGATGTATTACTAGTTGATTTATTAAAAACCCATATACTGACGATTGGCTTGGACTCCACCCCACTTACATTACGAGTCACTGAGATGTCTGATCTTTAGCTACAAGCTTTAAATTTAGAAACTAAATTTATCATAAGGATAGGATAATGTTTTCATGGCCAGAGAATATTTTTCCTTGAATTATAATAAGTGATAACTTTATTGGAAATTGATAGGTCAGTCTGGTTTGCTGGACAAACCACTGTTTGATTTGCAATAATTTACAGTAAGGCATATCACAACAATTGATATGGAGAATGGAATATTGACATATTAATGAGTAAATTACAGTGCCCTGTGATTATTTATTGGTATAGGCAATTGAGCTATTTTTCATAATCAATCAAATTTAATGTAACTGTCATCTGAGATATAAATTAATCATATTCCTGATTAATTATTCAAATTCCCTATATATCATTTGAGTTAATTATTCTGTAAAACTCATTGTTGTTACACGGGTTTCGATTCACTTTTAAACCGGTTAAAAATACCAAGTAAACAATACAATTTGCCTCAAACTGACTAGCTAAACCAACATATCTGATTATTACAGGGGTCAGGGCTCATTAATAATTGATTTCTGGGCAGAGAGCAGTCAGAAAGATGAGAGAAGAATCACTGCTGGTCAGCTCATGTATTGTCTCCACGGAGCTCACAACGAGCGAATTTATTCTTCTTTAAGACCTTTTAAAAAATAAAATTGCACGCAATCTACCCATTAGAACAGACCAGGAGCTAAATTCAGATGTTTCTGATCTGTTTAAAGTAATAACATGATATATTCGCGGCAACCAACTGCTCGCGAGCTCGCGATGTATTTCTCTGAACACTTGAAGTCCACATAGACAATTTATAGCCTTTCACATGAAAACACTGCAGCGAAACGGCACAAAACAATTAGAAGAATATACTATACACGTGAAAATGAGTGTTTATATGTGCTTGAGAGATTTCTCTGTCAGGCTGAACGTCGACTCGCAGCGATTGCTCAGCGTTGCATAACATGGTAAAGCAGGGAACTACACTGCGACCAAAAGGGTCGCATATGCATCACTGATTATTTTTGTACCTACTTATGTGTTATGCTATGATTTAATATGAGCATTTATTAAAACAGAAATGTGTATTTTAAGAATACGTTTTATAATGTGCTCGAGCGTTCAACACATCAAGTTGGCTTCAGCCCCGCGATGCGGGAAAGCTGAACTGAGCAGCTGATCACTCGCGCTGTTTTCGGTGCGAGAGAGAGAGCCGCGTCTCACGGACAGCAACACTGAACCGAGCTCTCCTTCAGGACGTTCACGTCCTCCAGCACCTGAATGAACAAATACAATTCGCAGTTTAAATAAACAGAAAAAAAGAGCGAAAAGCGAAAGAGCTCAATTCAGCACCGCAGTGTTCTGTTGTTCAGGGAACAAGCAGAGATGCGTCTCAAAGTCTTCTTGCTTTTGTACCAACAACAAATACATACAAAATATGTCGAAATACCCATCTTGGAAAGTGTGTTCGAAAAAGTATGTGGTTATGTCTTAAGTGAAAGTAAAGAGTTGCAAAAAAATCGGATGTGTATCATTATAATGGATGCGTTTGTCTCTTAAAGGGACCGCGCCTAATTTACTAGCTCTGCTGTCAGTGTCTTTAATGTATGAAAATGAAAGTAAAAAATTCACTGCTCTTGACTGAATTACTTCGTAGTTTTAACAAGAATTAATCCAAAGTCATTCCAAAAATCAGATAGAATCGTTTTCCTAGCGGGTGCAGGCCACTAGTTCATTTATATAAGTGAGAATGGCAAAATAGTGATCTGTGAAATATACCCAAAAATTCTTTATACTGTAGGCTACCAGTGAAATTGATTAAAAATAAATAAATAATTAGGGACCTGACCATGTTTTGCTTAAGCGTTTCTTTCTTTAATTGCTAATGCAACCTTTTCACACCACAGACTGAACCAAATTAAGCATTGCTTGCTTGGTAACTGTTCAACAAAGTATTGATAGTTGTGTAAATATTGTCATACTGACAGTTGTCTGAAGTTTTGGTTGATTCCATTACATATCTTTTTATCAAAGTTATCCGAAATTATCAAGATTAATTTGTTCTGAGTTATTGTCATATTTTATTACCAATTTCTAAACTACAGCAAATAAACTGTGATAATGTGAGAAATGTTGAAGGTGTCTGAATACATTTTGTTTTGATTGTGTATTTTATTTTACAGTGAAGACTATGCAGTGCTATTTTAAATGTTAAACATTATGTAAATAGCACAAATAAATAGAATGAACATACAGTACAAATTAAACAATTTTAAACAGGGCCCACTGTACAACCTGCACCAGGGTCCCTCTAACCCCAGCTACAAGACGGAACAATGCACTGTGTGTACTGTAAGAAATAGAACAAGGCATGTGGTTTAAAAGATGGCAAGTAAAACAAAAAGCACATCTGTATGCAATAGTTTCATTATTGTTCATTATTATCCAGTAATTACTATAAATAATTTGTGCGACCAAATCATGTTATGCGCCAGTAGCTGAAAAAGTTATTAGCACAAGAGCCACCAGTGGAAAAAGTTAGTGTAGTTCCCTGTGGTAAAGTCATTTATATATTTTTAAGAGCTTCTTAAAATAAAATATTATTCCGAATTGCACACAATCCACCCTTTAGAACACAACGAGAGCAAAATCCAGGGTTTTTTCAGCCGTGTACACGAAGTAGACCTCAAAACGCCTCTTTTACCGCTGCGGGTACCGCGGCAGCGGCGGTATAAAGTGCATTTGCAGCTTTTGACCACTGAGTGGCGCTTTAACCACAAGTTATCAAACAAGCTCATCAAAGCACATTTTCGCAAATAGACGTCAGTTTTGCCTCGCTGATGTGTTACATTTGATGGCTTCAGTCACGGAAAATGAAAGAAAAACACTTTAGTTTAAATATTTAATATAATTAATATTTAATATTCACAGATGAAAGTTTGGTATTTATGAAGTTATGTGCATTTCTTAGAACGAGAAAGAGAAATAGTCTGTGCTTATATTTTCTAAGCTACATGGTATTAAACCATATTTTAGATTGGACACATTTAAAAGGTGTGCAGTATTATTTATATTATATTAATTATGCGTTATATTATTCAGAAATTGAGAAATTAAGATTAAGAAATTGTTGCATGTTTAAATGTGAAGCACTGTATAATTTCGTTCCCATTATTTAGGCCTAATTTGCCTAAAACAAGAAACGAATAAAATTAAACCGGCACGATTAAATCTTTGAAACTCTAAAGAATTAATAAAACGTCCTCACGATTAAACTCAAGTTCTCTCATTATAATCAACAACGTTCACACAATGTAAAAAAAAAAAAAAAGCTTTAGTAATTGACAACTAAAGTAATTTCAGAGTAATGTTAGAGTCTGCGCTGCGGATCATTTCAGAAAGATAACAGCTTTAACACCAGTATTAAAGACTTTTTAAAATAAGTTGAGCTCAAAACTCACTCTTAGTTAGCAGCAAGTGTTTTAAATAACTTGATCCGATGTGGATTATAATCACTAAACAAGGCAGCAATATTTAGAAGTGATATAAAAGACTATGCACGCTAAACATTAACGTTACAATAGTAAACATGGTATATATTATAATGATTTTTGTTCGGGAGCTTTTATAAAAATAGAGAGTATGCGCTGCGGATAATTTCAGAAAGATAACAGCTTTAACACCAGCATTAAACACTTTTAAATAAGTCAAGCTCATAACTCACTTTCAGTCAGCAGTGAGTCTTTGAAATAACTTGATCCAATGTGTATTATAATCGCCATACAAGGCTGAAATATTTATAAGCGATGCAAAAGTCTGTGCACGCTAGGCATTAACATTATCATAGTAAACATGGTAAATATGACCGTTTGAGGAAATCAGACGTCAGCTTCTTATTCTTGTGTATTTATTTAGTAATGTATATTATCTGTCACAAGCCTCGTCTGGAGAGTTTAGCTCACGTCATAAAAAAATATAATAGCCTAATGTTTTTGTTCAGGAGCTTTTATAAAAATAGACATATTATCATTCATTCTAAATGTGACGGCTACTGTGGCTAATAAACAGAAACAGACTCGACTGAATAAGCAGGCTATTTTCATGAGCGTTAAAAATAAATAAATAAAATAGAAATAAGTGTATTTATGCGTGATTAATTTTGAGTCCTGATAAATTAAATCAAAAGCCTATGATCAATGTATCACTTATTCTACATCGATGCTTTTGAATGTGAATATATAACAAAGCATGCAAACAAACAGCCGCTTTTATCATCTTCGTTTTGTGATCGCGCATGTTCCAGTGACTTTTTCTGATAACTTCTCTTTGTTAGTGAAATAATGAGGTTGCATGACGTTGTTCTGAGAGGCATGTAAAGGGCGTGTTTTAGTGATGCGCAGCGGAGCTTCAGGCTCCACTGTGGAAACCCTGCGCTATTCTGGCCTCGGTGCTACTGGCCCGAGGCTATGAGCCCCGCCTGGCCCGATTTAAGCCCTGGCTCGCACTGGCCCCACAGTGGAAATGTGGCTATTGATACCAGAAACACGCTCCGCCTTCACTCCGTGAATAAAGTATTTCAGTATGTTTGAAATGTTATGTTCATAACATAGCATATAAAATAAAAATAATTAAAAAAAATAACAGGAGAGTTTCAAAGTGGCTTAAAACTTTTTTTCCCTATATCACATGCCAAACTAATCTTTAATTATTGCTTTCTGCTGTGAAAATTTTGTTTGTGATGAAAATAACATCTTTGTCAGTTATTTTATCTAAACAGATCGATTAACTTCAAGATTTCAAAATCAGATAGCATGCTGATAATGTATCACTGTAAGATTACATTTGTTTGAACACATTATTGCGAAAGCGATTGAGTGTGAATCTGTTTAAATCATGCTTTAACCCGAAAATAATCAGTAAAAGAAACACAAACCCTTAACATCCCGCTCGACTCTTGCAGTCAACCTTCTGATCAAGCTAAATATGTTGGCATGAATTTTACTCATGCTAAGAAGCTTATATTCAAGTGCTTGTGCAAAAATTATTAATGTGCATTAATGACAGGGAGGCGCCATCTCCTCACTCAATTTTTCATGATAATGAATGTATAATTTTTTTTATTAACATAATATGGTGTTGTCTCACATAGGTACATTAAAAATATATCTACAGAAAGCTTGAAATGTTTTTAAACGAAAAGTAGGGGCGCTCCGATCATGATCGGCCGATCGTTAATGCGCATCTCGTCAGTAAAGCCGGTTCCCTAATCAGCAGTTAATTCCATCAGGTGCGTGATTTCACATAGAGCAGCTGTTACTACACAGAGCCGTTGTTAACTGAGAAGATGCGCTAAAAAACGCTGATAATGAAGTGGATTTGCGTATCTTCTCTATTAACAACGGCTCTGTGTAGTAACAGCTACTCTATGTGAAATCACGCACCTGATGGAATTAACCGCTGATTAGAGAACTGGCTTTACTGACGAGATGCGCATAACGATCTTCTCTCATCGGAGAGAGCCAGCACTGTGAATATACCCAAAACAACAGTCCTATATAAACCGGTTCAGCAAGTGAAAGCTACTGTCCATATGAAAGAGCAATTCACACCTTTATCTCAACCCCACAAGCCATGAATAACTATCCAAAACCCAACCCCCTCCAGCTGAACAGAATTCGGTCTGTGTTTTGGCTCTGAGGAACGGTGTGTTACTGGGCTGAAACATGCCTGCACTCAGCAGCACTAGGCTACTATTTGTATGTATCATTTTCTCGCAGCCCATATTATTATTTTCACAAGACCATAATGATAATAACAAATCATCAATTAATAATTAATCATTATTTTACGAAATTGTTATTTGTGATCGTGGATGTTTGCGGGAGGCTTTAAGACCAAGCGGAGTCCTCTTGTTCCCGCCTCACAGCGCGCGGGTCTCCGAGGCTTCACTGTCTGAGGTTTGACTTTACTGAATCAGATTGAGGCGAACTTATTGATCATGAGCCCAACATTTAGCAAGGCAGGAAAAGTCTAACGGAAGGAAGACGTATATCATTGAGCTAATGCTGTTAAAGAGAGAGAGAAGTCTAGGACTATTCTTAAACTAGAAGCTCATTATATTGAAGTAGCTACATATCCAAACACCAGAAACGTTATGCATTTTATGAATAATGAAATGTTATGAAAATTATGCATTTTATTTATTCACATGCTGTATGGTTGAAATAATATTTTAGTTCACAACTTTAAGAAACATTTAAAAAAAAATGCTTTATTGGCTAACGTTTCATAAACCTTCAGTTGTTATGCTCTAAAATCCATGCCATTATTAATTTCACAGTATTTTTACCACCTAAATGACTAATCTTTAAAGTCACAATTCTATAATGGTCAAAATTACTCAGGCCAATGGTATTTTTAATGACATTATTTTATTATTATTATTATTATTATTATTATTTGAATAATTGTAGCTTAAATAAATAGGTAAAGCAAAACAAATATTCGGATTGTCCCTTATTTTTTCCCTTGTTTTCCTAAAGAATAAACACGTATTTTTTTACAAGAATAAACATGACAACATATTATTAATTAATAAAAATAATTTAAGCAATTAAAACCTTTTTTTTTTTTTAAACTTGAATTTGAATATTATTAAACTAACCTTAAATTCTTTAAGGAGTTAATAAGTAAAAAAAAAAGTCTAAATGAACTTGTGTTAACAATATAATTAGAACTAACAATATAATTCAATTTTTTTAAATGAACAATTCCTGTATAAAATGGGACAGCAACCTTTATATCAGTGGTTCTCAACCTTTTTTCCAGCGGGCCACACTATGGTCTAAGCGCAAGTCTACGCATATAATTTACATATTACGTCAGCAATACAAACCAACCTGATTTATAATATTATAGCCTAACTATTATGATATATAATCTATTACATTCATTGAAATAAACAATTCTACTACCCATAAATAAAACACCTGATGCTGTCGGGAGCTGACCAATTTTGTGAGATTCAGCTTGAAAGGAGTAACACAAAGAAGTTGCGATTGTAACGCCTGTGTTATACTTTCCGCATGAGCAATCCGGATGCAGACACGGCCAGCGCGGACGCAGACTTCTTCAATTTATATTTCTGAATGCGCGGGCTGATGGCCAGCTCTGCAATTGCCCAGAATTATTGCACATTGCTGTCTTTATATTCTTTTATTGACGGATTGCACAGGTTCGAGTAGCAATGAGCTTCTTCACTCTGCCTGCACATGTGCAATTTTGTTTTTGAAGCCTACTGACCAGGCGCACCTGTCCGCGCGGTCGTCTGCTCAGAGCCTCGGCACACACTCTCCAATGACTTTTTTTACGTCACGCCTACCTAGCGGGCGCAGAAGGTTTGAAAGAGGGTTTAAGATGCAGGCTTGCATGACCTGACGCGTAACATTTCAGAAAATGTGCGTTCACAAATGTAGCCTATTTTGATCCAAATATGGAAAGCACTTTTGAATTTAATAATATGAGGTTCTCTCTTGAGATATTTTGCCACATTTCTTCAATTAAGGACTGTTACATAGTGTATGGTGTTTCCATTTATCTTAACTTCTTCAAGTGAGTTGCGGGGCAAAAAAAAAAAAAAAAACGAAAATCCAGCACTACTTCTTCAATACTGATACTGCGACTATTGACAGTTTGTACATGATCATTCGCTGGCATTTTTTGAATTTCTTTTTTTTTCTCCCTTAAAAAACAAATTCGTCCATTCATTCTGCCAAAGTGCGCGCTTGTATGTGTTCGTTAAATGCTTATGCCAGTGCTCATGTCTGAAAATAATATATGAAAAAGAAAAAAATCACATAAAAACATTAGGATATAGCTTATATTTCATTAGTAGCATATTTTCTTTTAAATTGATGTAAACAAAATTTTACAAACTGATAAAGTGTTTTTTTTTTTTCAGCATGTGGTGCAGGCCGCATTTGAATTCGTGACGGGCCGCGGGTTAAGAACATCAAACATTTTTAAATAGTCCACAACTGAGCTTTGCACGAGGCTGATCTGCGCCAGATCGCGTGAAGTGAATGTCATTTTCAGATGCAATGAAAAAAAAAAAAAAAACCTAGATTAGTCCCAGGTTCTGTTCTGAAGTATATACATAAGAATAAAATAATTATAATTACTGTTAACCAAGAGTAACACATTTTAATGGATTAATCGCCTATTTTCAATTGCTGAATGTTTTTCTTTAACCTATTTTTATTTTTTAAACACGCTAAAAAATAAAGTTTGTCAGAGGAAAAAAATATATGAGACGCGTATAGGTTTCATTTTAACGGATCAATCACCTATTTTCGTTTGCTGCATGTTTTTTTTTTTTTAAACATGCTAAAAAATAAATCAGAGTTTGTGAGAGGAAATAAATAGGCTATTAGAAAATATTTTACAACAAATCCTTTAAATTTAACAAATTTATCAGAACAAAACAATAATTAAAAATATATAATTCTAGTGGATAAATATAATTGCAGTATATAATAATATAGGCTTAGTAATAAATAATAATAATAATAATAATAATTTAAAGCTAAGCATAAGGTAAGCTTGGGCTTTCTCAATCGGGAGAAATCAAACGTTTCCATATTTGTGATGTTGCCCATTTGAAGCTTAACTATTATTCATGAGGTAAATAGGCTGTGTGCGTTTCAGTATTGATGAAAAAAAATCATAATTAACAATATGTCAAAGTGCTCACGCCGAATGTCTGGTGAACGACTGCTGTTTCCAGTGAAAATATGCGCGAGGCACCAGCGATCAAACAGCTGAAACAAATAATACTTAATTTTTGGTCACACATAAGGCATAATTCAAAAATGCTGGTAGTTTGAAAAATCAAGAATAATAACAGAGTTAATACTAATTATTGCTAAATGCTGGACCGTTCCCATTTCGCTCTGCATATGGAACCTGAAGATTTTTTTAAACCAAGAATGAATCGAAATGAAAATGAAATTAAAACATTTAGCTTATATAAGTATAAAATATATATTTTTAAATGTTACAATGTTATATCAATGTTATTGTTGTTTTACTTCCTTCTTTTATCTCATTTTACAATTACATTCATTTCGCAATCCATCCCTTTGCGCCACCTGGCGGTAGTTTCGCGAATGATTTTAACACGCGACTGAATTACAGTTACCACCGCGGCGTTAAGCCCCAGAAAGGCTGGCCACCTACTGTATGTGTGCAAAATGCAATATTTGACATTGCGAAGGGAAAAAAAGTCACATGACAGCTGCGTTTCGGGGCGAGATCGGACAAATAAATAGACATTTCATTCACACTGACAAGCTAAACCAACATATGTTATTATTATCGGGTCAGATCTCATTAATAAATTATGTCTCTGGCCAAAGAACCGACAGATAGACGAGAGATAAATGAGCACTGCATATCAGCCAGCCCAGTTATCACTACGAGCTCAGAATAAAAGCATTTTTATATTTAAGAGCTTTCAAAAATAAGATATATGACAGAGAGTACACACAATCCACCCATTAGAACACAACAAGAGCAGAATTCTGGTGTTTTTGAGCTGTGTATGTGTGCAAAATGAAAAATCAGCGCGATACAGCTTATGAATACTGGAAGGAAAAAAAGTCACGACAGCCTTTTATAGAGATCAAAATGAGTGCTTGTGTGATCTTTTTGTCTTAGGTGAAAATAACATCCATCTCTCCAGCTTCAGAGGACAGTGATTCTGGCTTTTCGTCGGTAGATCGGACAAATCAAGTACACGATTATTTAAAAATTCATAATAGCTTGGCGAATATAAATGAAAAGAGCCACGTGATCAAACTATTGAGAAATAAATCGATTATTGAATATGATGAATTGAATATTAAAAGAGGCAGCATTTACCAGCTGCTTTCAGTACGTTGTCCACACGATGGCGCCACAGGACAAATAATAAATACTTCAAGATATATTCAGAGACAAAGCAGTTCATACAAGTGAATACATAAATTGCCTATTTTCAAGTAAATTATGAGTCCTTCTGTGAGTACTATTATATTCACAACATGAAAATAGATAACTTATATAGTGTCCCTTATTTAAATTTTCAGTAATATGTGATAACTTGAGAAATATGTTGTCAGTACTATTAAAATAAGATCAAATTGAATGGTATTTAGGAGATTATAGTTTTTGCATTATTACTATATTGGGCCTTATTGAAGTTTATTAAACAAATAATGAATATTTATAAATGTTTTATTTATGCAGTTTGAATGAGTTTAAATTGATTAGAAATAGTTCATAGAAGCAAAGTTTGATTGAGTCTAATGGGATTTGGAGCTTGGCTCATCTGAACATTCTGTCAATGAAAGTCTATGGGATTTTTATGATTTTTAATATTTATTTTTATGAAAACTTAAGTCCAATCAGTTAGAAAAGATATAGCACACCTCATCTGTTCAAAGACTTGAAAATGCTTCATTTATGTGCATAAATAAAAAAAGAATAAATATTCATCATTTTTTACAAACTTTCATAAAACCCAATATAGTTATTATGCAAAAACGATCATCTCCTAGATAAATGGTAAATGGTAAATGGACTGCATTTATATAGCGCTTTCAACAGACCACATGGCCATCCAAAGCGCTTTACAATTTGCCTCACATTCACCCATCCACTCACTCATTCACACACCGACTGCGGTGTCAGCCATGCAAGGCACCATCCAGCTCGTCGGGAGCAGCTGGGGTTAGGTGTCTTGCTCAAGGACACCTCGACACTTGGTCAGGTAGAGCCGGGGATCGAACCACCAACCTTCCGGTTTGTAGACAACCTACATGAACCACTGAGCCACTGCCGCCCCGGCAGATACCATTAATTTGAACATATTTTAATAGTATTGCCAATATTTTTATCAAGTTATCACACATTACTGAAAAAGTGAAGAAGGGACTCTGATAGTTATCTATTTTCATGTTGTGCATATAATAGTACTCACAAAAGGACATAATTTACTTGAAAAGATAATTGTGTAACTGCATCATCTGTACAAATCATTGTGCTTGGACCCCTTATGATCACATTGATTTAAACTGCATTGTTTCGGGTATCTTGTGTGTCGTTGCCCACAATGCGATGGTGACAGGACGGTGAAATACATACACGAGAAAAATAGGCATGACTTATTTCGCATCCAGCTAGACAATCCTGTCGTAGCTGTTATCATTGCCTAGGCTTTTTATTAAAAAACAGCAAGGGACCATGGAAAAAGACTGCTGAAGGTGTATTTTTTTATGGTCTTATTATTTTTTATTTTTTTAGCGGGGCAACTCAAGAATGTTGGGCACACGTGGCTCTTTCTGTTTTGACTTTGTTTGCTATATCTTTTCAGACTGATTTGACTTTCAGTTTTCTTAAAAATTAATAAAAAAATCATAAAAATCCCATAGACTTTCATTGACAGGATGTTCAGATGACCCAAGATCCAAATCCCATTAGACTCAATTAAGCTTAGATGCTAATCAATATAAACTCATTCAAACTCATCTAATCTATCTATCTATCTATCTGACTGTATCTATCTATCTATCTATCTATCTATCTGACTGTATCTATCTATCTGTTTCTAATTTTTCTTATCTATCTCTCTAATACTTCTAATCTATCTATCTATCTATCTATCTATCTATCTATCTATCTATCTATCTATCCCAACAAAATGATAATCATGCTAAATCATGCTAGCAACATGCTAGTCGAATGCTAGTCATGCTAGAAACATGCTAGAAACATGGTAGCAACATGCTAGTCAAATGCTTATCATGCTAGAAACATGCTAATCATACTAAAATCATGCTAGCAACATGCTAGGTGAATGCTTGTCATTGTAGAAACATACTAATCATACTAAAATCATGCTAGCAACATGCTAGTCATGCTAGAAAAATGCTAACAACATGGTAGTCATGCTAAAATCATGCTAGCAACTTGCTAGTCGCATGCTAGTCATGCTAGAAACAAGCTAGCAACATGCTAGCAACATGCTAATCAAACTAAAATCTTGTTACCAACATGCTAATGCTAAACATGCTAACCATGCTAGTAACATGCTAGTGACATGCTAACAACATGCTAATCATGCTAGCGCCATGGTAGCAACATGCTTATCATGCAGGAAACATGCTAGCAACATGCTAATAATGCTAAAATCATGGTAACAACATGCTAGGAACATGGTAGCGACATGATAACAAACATGCTAATCATGCTAGAAACATGCCAGCAACATGCTAATCATGGTAAAATCATGCTAGCAACATGCTACTTGCATGCTAGTCATGCTAGAAACATTCTAGCAAACATGCTAATAATGCTAGAAACATGTTAGTCGCATGTTAATCATGCTAGAAACATGATACCAACATGTTAATCATGCTAGAAACATGCTAGCAACATGTTAGGAACATGCTAGTCGCATGCTAATCATGCTAGTAAAATGTAAGTAACATGCTAATCATGCTAAAATCATGCTAGCAACATGCTAGTCGCATGCTAATAATGCTAGAAACATGCTAATCATGCTAACAACATGCTAGCGACATGCTAGTAACTTGCTAATCATGCTAGCGACATGGCTAGTCACTTGCTAATTATGCTAGTGACATGCTAGATAACTTGCTAATCATGCTAAGTACATGCTAGTCACTTGCTAATCATGCTAAGTACATGCTAGTCACTTGCTAATCATGCTAACAACATGCTAGCAACTTTGCTAATCATGATAACAAAAAATGCTAGCAACTTTACTAGTCATGCTAATGACATGGTAGGCAATATGTTAATCACTGTCTTTTTTAAACTTCTCACATTTTCAAACTTTTCAAACTTTCTAAACTGTTCAAACTTTCTGGTCAGGCTTTCTCAAGCCAACTTAAAGTTTGTCATAAACTTTTTTTATCTAGTTTAAAATGTTTTATAACATCATGTTATTTATAGTGATATTTAACGTATCTGCTTGTAACGTTACATTCCTAAACCTTTTCTCAGAGATTTTCTTTCACTCACGATGCTCTGTTTATTTATTTTTGTGTTTTATTTATTTTACAATATGTGTTTCATAAAATAATATCACTTTATGATGATAGTGCGTGCCAAAACGATCCGAAACATTTTCAAATATAAAATGCTCTGCTCAAATATAAATGGCAATATAAGTTAATTGTTCTTGTGTGTCTCATGACCAATTTTTGTGATTTCATTAAGCATGAATTGAGTTTTCATGCTGTGGATTTCATGTTGGATTTGAGTGCAGTTTTCCTTGAATTAATTTGAAAATAACACTTTTCAGTAAACTCAAACTCTCTTCATCATTCAAAGTGATTTTGTGCCGCCACAAGTTTTGGAGTATGGATAGAGACAATTGGTATGGCACAAGTTGCAGTTAACTATTTTAGACACTTTATTATGATATTATCATTAAGCATTACATTATGTTTTGTATTTAGCAAAAGGGAGTTGTATGGGTTTGATATTACAATTTTAAGAAAACCTTTTTTTTTTTTTAAATATTGTTACAGATGGTTCATGCTGGCTTAAAAGAAAAATCAAAAGGAGATGATGTGCTTCAAGAGTATGAAGCCACCAATACATGAGTAAGCCACAATTGCGTATTTTAAGATTATCATGTTTGTCATGTTTATTTTTTCTACAATAATAATAGTCTGATCTCTTTCTTAAATAATTGACTAAGCTTTATATATATATATATATATATATATATATATATATATATATATATATATATATATATAGAGAGAGAGAGAGAGAGAGAGAGAGAGAGAGAGAGAGAGAGAGAGAGAGAGAGAGAGAGAGAGAGAGAGAGAGACATGCACATGTTTGGACCGTCATTTATTTATGTGCTGTCCCATTTATGTGCATTCATTTTAATAGGAGTCATCCAACCTCAACGCAGAGAGATCAGTATGCACTTCGAATTATGACTTTGTCTCTGCCATTAGAAGACCAATTTTCTAGTATGACAGACTTTCTTTTTACAAAATACATTTACAGTTGTAACAGAAATGAGTCGAACCAGACAAATTAAAGAGTCTATCAAAGCGATGTTTGAAACACGAGAGCCGAATTCCTCAGGAAGTCATAAATCAGTTCTAGTGCCACAAGAACCAAGCAAGATGACCAACCAACTTGTTCACACAACAGCTTCAACATTAACACCACTAGAACAATTATTTACAATTTCAATTCAAAGAAGAGAAATTTGGTGCCAAATGTGTTGTTCGTAATGGAAATGCAACGCTGGACATCACATGTAAACCCAGGAGATCAAGTTAAATACTTGCATTGACTTCCCCCACCCAGCAGAACCAGACTGAAATTTCTAAGGGGGGGAAGGGCTTTAAACCTCTGTCTTCACAGAACATCCCTTTGTCAGAGAATGGCAAAGAAACTTCTTTTGTACATATATATGGACCAGAATTAACTAAAAAAGACTTATAAATGAATCAGTCCATCGCTTCACTCCATATTCATTTATGTGTCACCCACACATTTGACTATCATGTTATAATCACTTATTGTGTATGTTCTTTTTAATAACTATGGGATAGCTGAAGGATACATAGTCATGTTTGGTATGTCTGTGATTGTATTTTCTTGCTTGATATTGTCCTGACAATCAGTTATTTGTAAAATATATCATAATCGTGTTATAGGAATCATGTCCAAAATTAGACCCTGCCAGAGCAGGAACATTCGAACCACATGCTTGGTAAGATAAACAAATGATTTATGATACCCCCCGAGCGAAGACAATATCTAATTGGTCAAGACAACATTTGAGGTGTGGCCAACAGGCCAGTTTAAATACCCAGGACATCGTAAAATCTTTGCTTTAAGTTCTAGCATTGCTTGTGCTATCAGTCATCCCAGTTTCTAGTCTCTAGCTATGCTTCGGCTAGCTTGTAGCATCTAGCCATGCGGTTAGTCATCATTGTTCTTTGAGGGCGGTTCCAGCGTGCCTGCCTGCTGCTACTATGCCACGATGAGAAGGAACACAACCTAGTCTCTCAAACTTTATTTCTTTTCTTTTCAGTTTGAGAGTTTCGTGTTCTGAGTTAAGTTTTGTAACGTCCATTCAACTTCAACCAGCCCACACGACTCTGCACTTTCAGCCAACGCCCAACAACCACGGGCTTCCCAAGACGTCACTTCAGAGACTGAACTTCCAGCCAATCAACGACCTCGGGATAGTCCTTTCACGGGGGCTCCTTATTCACAGGAGATGCAAGTAACTTTACCTCCAGACTGTGACCTTTACTGGTGTATCTAATATAATTTTAACCTCATTGAGGAACTCGATGCGAGCGCTAATTACATGATTGATGGTTGTTCATGTTTATGCAATTTAACGTATTGCTGTGAACTTGGGATTCCATATTTCCATTCTCTTAAACTCATCTTTCCCTAACTTTCGACCTTCCTGCAACTTGTGTGAATGTGTGTGCACGTGCGTTTATGTGTTAGATTAGTTTATATGTCTTAGATGTATCTAATAAAGCCTTATTCATATTGAAAAGAGAAGTATCTTGTGTTTTGTGCTTACAAGTTAATGTCTTAAACTGCCGATCTTGTTACTGTGCTAATTGATAGTGTTTCACTATAGTTTGGATATTAATATCCAGCGGAGATTTGATGTTAAACAGCTTGTTCAGTGAATCGCAGGGCGTCTCATTGTTCAGCCGTGAAACAGTGATTCTGTTCAAATTCCCTTTAAATTATTAAATGATTCCCTTTGAGCTAAATTGACCTGTTTCCCTTACACAGTGAATTAAAATTATTTTCCTTAAAGGGATAGTTCACCCAAAAATACAAGTTAAAGGGTTCGTTCATCCAACAATTAAAATTAGCCTGTGATTTATTCACCATTAAGGCAACCTCGGTGTATATGACTTTCTTCTTTCAGATTAATCTAATCTGAGTTTGTAAATACAAACTGTATTTTCTATTGCCCTACCCCAACCCTACACCTAAACCTAACCCTCACAGGAAACTTTGTGCATTTTTGGATTTTCAAAATAACTAATTCTGTATGATTTATAAGCATTTTGAATTACGGGGACACTAAAATTGTCCTCATAAACCACCTCCTCATTGTAATACCTGTGTAATACCTATGTCATTATACAAATTTGTGTCCTCGTTAACCACATAAACAAGCTCACACACACACACACACACACACACACACACAAACACACACACTGTGAACACACCTGCAGCAGTGGGGATCATTTATGCTGTGGTGCCCGGGGATCAGTTGCCTTGCTCAAGGGCACCTCAGTCGTGGTATTGAGGTAGTAATAAACAGTGCCTCACACGGCTATGGGGGGTAAATAAAGGCCTCTTGTAGCGAATCAATGCGTTTTTGTTTTGCTCCCTCCTCCGCTCTTCAGTGTTCATCACTTCTCACGATGCATGTGCTTCGCTGACGTCCTATGTCACCCGCCCAGAAGGGCTTCTGCATACAACACTTGAAAATGAAAATAGGGAATCAATTTAAAGACGTATTTACGCGAGGTCTCGAGGCACGGTCAAAGCGAACTTGCCTCATTTCTGCATTTAGTTACAGGAGATTCTGAGTTATGAAAAGGACCACTGCAAGCCGACAGCGACCGGCTTTTGTGGTGGAAAATTGGCAGTAATACCCCCACCTTGGACAGCTGTACCTGAGGTGTAGTACAGGAGTGTACCTGCACCTGAAGCCTGCAGTTATGTTTTTCTTTTGCTATGGCAGCCGTCCCCTCTGCATATATATTTTTTTGAGAATGTTGCGCTCCTGTTGCTGTTTGTTATTCTGCACGAAACTTAATGCCAATAAATAAAAAATATTGCTGACTTGTGCATTTCCAGCGCTCTCTTTACGTTCGCCCGTTATTTGACATTTGAAAAGGAAACGTCTTTTTTTTTTTTTTTTTTTACATTTACAATTGATTGAATGAACACATGTCTTAAAAATCGAAAATTATTTTTTCACAAATGTGACAGCCCTAGTAAGTAATTGCCGATGTACATTTTCAACCTTAGATGTAAAAAGTCAAAAAGCGATCACATAGGTCAGTGCAATACATATCAGATGGCAAAAGAATCAGGTGGTTTAAGAATATTGTTTACCACCAAGAAAAGAGACCTAGAGTTCCCATTGCTAACTCCAATTACGTTGGAGTAGTAATCGGATTTAGCTTTAGTCAGTGCATGACATGATAAAAATTTGCTTGTAAATGCATTACTGACATTATCTGTATGAATGTTAAAATCACCCAGAAGGATAACATTTGAAGATATGGAACATAGATAAGTCAAGAGTTCAGATAGTGCAGTTAAAAAGGCATTATTGCTCTTGGGAGGGTGGTAGGAATCTCACCATTGATTTTTTATGGCAATTGACTCAAAAGAAGAATATGTAGACAAAGCTAACTTTCAATTTCTTCTTATATAGTATTGCAAGCCCCCCTTCCCTTCCCATATCACGAGATTTAAAAACAACTATATCCTGGGGGAACAGACTGGTTTAGATGGAAAAAGTAATCTGGTTTCTGCCATGTCTCAGTTAGATGGAAAAAGTCAAACTCACGGTCAGACAGTAGATCGTACACCAGGGGTTCTTTAGTGGAAAGCGATCGTATATTAAGTAATCCAAAGGAAAAATAGTTTTTACAAGAATCGTTGCCAACCGATCTGTCCAGTTTGATTAAAACACTGCGATTGACAGTCCATGTAAGCCTCCTTGGTGGGCGTGGTTTAGATGACCAAAAGGACCATATTTGACATGAGCCATCTATGTATATATTTCTGACGTGGTATGTACACGATATCCAAGGGAAGATGTGGAGCTGACAGAAGATTAAAAGGACACAAATGGAGCTGAGTAAATTCCACCGCCGAATACCGGAGCATCGTCCATGCTAACGAGTGGTATACTGCAGACAGTGTTGTGGAGTAACTAGTTACATGTAACGGTGTTACTAATTTAATTACAAAATAAATGTAACTGTAATCAGTTACAGTTACAAAGAAAAATGTAATTAAATTACTTTTAGAAAATTTTTAAGATTAAAAAGGGGATTACATTTGCATATTTAAACATCAACATACAGCTTATTTCTTTCCCAAATTGCACTAAAGACATACGGCCCATAGTCTGGTTTGTAGAATCCAGTCATAAAATTGGAATTCAGCCTAACGCGGACAGAAAATGCCTAATTTTGGACAAATAAAAAGTAGGTCATTACATTTGAATCAAATTTCAGTTTAGTACACAAAATAAGGCACATGCTTATTAGATAACCGTATTTGAGTTGATGTATATGCTTTTATTTTTTTATTAACTTTTTTCCCCAAATCATTGTTAGATGCAGTGTTTCCTGTAGTTATGCAAATATTTTGTTTCAAGAACAGTATCTATAAACTATTTCTTTTGATTGTAAATCTGCATTGAACTTCAGATCAATCTCAAAGGCAATACTAAAGTCTGATTGTGTGGTGGATGTGTTCAAATGTGATCATCTTAATTCAAGTGATGAAGGATGGTGAAAGTCTGACAGTATAGAGCACTACTTTAAGGTTAAACCTGCATGGTGCAGGGTATCTGAACATCTTTGATCAACAAATTGAATGACTTTTAAGACCTTTTTATTACCTTCAAGCATAAAAATTAATTAATTTAAAAATAATAATAATAATGTCTATATATCATAAAAATATATATATAGACACTCTAGGCTGTTCAGGTTAACAAAGCACATTTGTATTTGAGCAACAGTCCAAATAGTCAGTCCATATATAGCAACAAAGTGCATGTTAGGCAACTGCCTTCTCAATACTACAACAATACTGCTGTAAATAACGTACAAACAGTGCTTAAACAAATCAAATTGCAAATGAGAAGTTAAACAGTCCAAAAAATGGACGGAGTAAAAAAAGGGAATTAGTGTCCAAACAACAGCAAAGAACCCCAATATTCTTGCACATTTTTTACTGTTGATCCGTTAAGCATTTCAGTTCAGTACCTGACATGCAAATCCAGTCGTTTGCTTTTGGTGGTCCTATTCATGCTTTCGTCAAACATGAGAATGAAGCTGCCTTGATTCACACTTGACAGACGTTGCCTTTTTATGTACAGAACAAGTCCAAATCGAGCAAGATAAGAGGTTTTGTCTTTGCCACAACTAAATGTTTTTGCACATTCCGAGTCAGGGAACATTGCCCTGAAGACGGTGCTCACCAGTGATGTGCGGGTTGATCCAAAATGAGCGGGTGCCTGTGGTCACCTGCGGTTACGAGTCATCCAAAAATATTTTTAATGATTTTCGGGTCGTGGTCAGTCAGGTCGTTTGAAATAAAGATGCCAAATAAACCTTTGTGATTTATATAGTACTAGACACAATCTTAATTTTGATCAATGGTTTATCAATCAATTCCCCGTATTTAATAAATAAGAAGCAAATATATAGCAGACAGTGATGCGCGGGTCAATGTATTAATAACCCATCCCCGACCAACGTTTTCAACTAACCCGCCCGCAACTCGGACCGCAAAAAAAGAAAAAGAAAATATTGTACCCAAACCGCTTCCTCACCCGCATTTTTTAAAAGCAGTAAATGCTCATCGTAGTGCCATTGGGCCATAGACGTAAGAATTAGGCAAGCCCCCCCCCCCCCCCCCCCCCCCCCCCAAAAAATATATCTATTTATATATATATATATATATATATATATATATATATATATATATTCATATTCTAATTTTGTTAAGAATTATACAAAATATAGAAATTTCAAGCTTTCTGCAATATTTAGCCTATATTTCTCAAATCTGTAAGGCACAAATTAGTGGACATGCAATGCAAGTGATCATGCCGGCGCATGAATAAAGTCGTAATTTTTGCTATTTTTGGACCAAAATGTATTTTCAATAATTAAAAAAATTCTAACTGACCCTCTGATGTCACATGGACTACTTTGATGAAGTTTTTCTTACCTTTCTGGACATGGACAGTAGACCGTACACACAATTTCAATGGAGGGATTGAGAGCTCTCGGACTAAATCTAAAATATCTTAAACTGTGTTCGGAAGATAAACAGAGGTCTCACATGTTTGGAACGACACACACACACACACAATGGAGTGCCTACACACACAATGCTACACACAATTGACAAAAAGTCCTAGAAGAAATATAGAAAAGTAAAGGGTTAAAAGTCACGTCTCATGAGTTTCTATTTCAAACCTGAAGATTATGAACCATCCTTCAACCATATTTCTGACACTATGTTTATGTCATAGACAACCCCCCCCCCCCCACCCCCATATAAAAAAGTTGTGTGTGTAGCACATTGAAGTCAGGAAATTTTACAAATTTAAGTTAGGTATAGATCATTTTAAGCTTTGATTCCCAAAATGGGGGGTACAGGTTAACATAAATCATTCTGCCATTATAAAAACTTTTTGAGTAGCTGTAACTGTACTCAGTGAACTACGGCTCTGTGTGGTAAATTCTGTTCCATCTGAAAGCATGTAAAAATAGCACATTTAATGACACGTTTTTACTCCAAACTCACTTCATAATTAAATAAATCCTTCTGTGAGATATTGTGGCTTCTTACACAGAAAAAGCTATGGTTATAAAACAGTCATTATGAATACCATTTAAACAACACAATTTCCTTATGGTGTATTAATGGGCTTTCATTTTAATCGAAGATTTGGAATGAAAAATCCTGACTTTGGTTGTTGTGAGAAGTTAAGATTCACAAGCTAAAACTTTTACATGAAAAACACATAGAAATCATAAAAAAGTAGAATATTAACTTGAAAGGTTTAGATTACATTTAACGAGGTGTGCATTAGCCTATGCCATGAAAAAGAATAAAACGACTGAAAATGTGTCTTATTTATAAGTATTACAGGCTAGGCCTTGTGCACTTTTGCTGATTTCAGCAGGTCACACAAACTTGTTTGTTATCTGGCCTTTTTTTAACACATTTATTCCTGTATAAAGAGCCCATGACATGCTGAATATATTATATATGTTTTTTAATAATAATAATAATATTGATAATAATTAGACTTAGACAACAAAATACAACTTGCGTATTAGAAAACAACCCCAGATTCACAACATTCATTTCCAAATGCATAAATCTGCTATAGACCTGCACGGGCCTCTAACCTAGGCCCTATAGCAACTCTTGGCTGACATCTTACAAGTATCCTCAGCCCGAGTTCCGACTGGAGCCCATGTCTTTTACCCTCTCATTTTTGCTTCCTTATTACACTGTTGTTGAAGCATTTAAAATAGGTCAGTTTTTGTGTTTAATTGCAAAGTTATATTTCTTATAGTTTCATAATTAATTTAGACAAATGTTTGTAATATTAAATTGAAGTTGTTGTTTTAAATGACCAAGCAATAGTAGCAGACAGCTGAGTTGATCATGTTTGATCTATTAAGCATTCTCAAATGATCACGACTACAAAAAAAAAAAAAGAAAAATGTAGATATTAAACACTTGAAGCATAGTACAATGTTCACTTAAACATTTAACCTAAATAAAAGTGCACTGTTAGGCATATATCTAAGCGTTTGTGTGGAGAGTGGAAGCTGAAGCGCTTAATGCATGAGATGCCAGCACGATCACTTCATTTTGTTCTTCAGTGGAAACAAGCTGCCATCTGCTCATACAGATAAGAATAATACTTCATTCTGAATTATAAATGGTCTACCCTTATTTTTGTGTGCACTCACAGTATCAATAAAATGTTGTGTCATTTGTTAGATAGAAAAACAAGATGCACTTGCCGTCTCATCTGCATGAACAGGAAAATGTTGAGCTCTGTCTGAAATGGAAAGCTCTAAAATCAGGTCTAGTTTAGCTTTGCCGTGTGCAAAACTTATGGTTAATATTCACAATTAGCTATAGAATACATGTAAGACTGGTTCCATGAAGGGCTAATAATGACAGTAAGACGTCGATATTGTATGATCGTGCTTTGGTTCATATTTAAGAAACAACTTTTAAAAAGTTGTATACTATTACAGAAATAAATAGTTTTTGTTCAATTTGTTTTTATTAGAGGCTGAGAAATAAATTGTGCTATTATGATCAGTGCTATAAGTTTGGTTTGATGTAGGCTATTCATCAAAGCAGCAGCAAAAAGCAGCATGCTCACTGGCAGTTCAGTTCTAAAGGTTAAAAAAACATATATATTAAGCCTATGTAAGATAAGCATTTGAACACATTAACCCCTTTACGTGCAAACATCGCTGACAGCCCCAGTTTATTATTGTTTCACTTTCACAGCACATTAAACATCACTGTCTTACTTCATCTGGACAAACTATGCATCAATTGAAAGTTTAAAGACTCTAGCTTCGATATTTGACCAATATTTTGATAAAACATTGTTGCAGTGACAGATATTTAGTGATTTATGTCAGGAGTGCAAAATAATAAATCCGTATTATGCCACATTTTGAATAGAAATTCACCACTCACTCATATTCAGTCACGTCAAAAGCGGTTTGTGTTCACATGACTCACTGAACAGCGTCAATAAGGATTTATAGATCAAAGATGCATATCTGCGGAGATATATGGATATATTTACTGATGTTTACTTCATATTTCTTCAGACAGAATCGTCATTTCTATTCATTTTCCACGGATTTACGCGATCAGATGATAAACAGCCTCTCCCAGCGATCTGTGTATGTGTTTGCTGTGCCGGCAGCTCGTGCTGTGTGTCTCAGACTCCGATTGGGCCTTCCCAAATGTCAATCTGAGAGTGTAATATCTGGACACCGCCCCATCGTGTCACATGCTTCCTGCACACTTCCTGGTAGTTATCTGGCCAAAACAACACTGAAACACCTCTGTACACACAAAATATCCGAACAATAAACCCGCGATTACGATAGTAAAGCTTGGTATGAGAATTTCTTGAGATCTGGGGCGTTTTTATAAAAAAAATCGAAAATGTACATCGGAAATGCTAACTTGTGCAGCGATGAAAAAGGCTACAAATAACATATTTTTACAACAGTAAACGACCAAATTCCACCCCTGATCGCTAAAGGAAGTTATTATAAACACTCGATCGGGGTTTAAAGTGAGTTTTTAGTAAAAGTGTACTAATAATTTCATAAATTGTCAGATGTAGCTTGATGCTAACGTTAGCACCAATGCTACTAATAGCAGGTGCTTTTCTTCTTCATAATGCATTTTTGTCTCAATAATTCACGTAAGGTCGTAAGAAAATGTTTTGTTGTATTTTTATAGTAAGACTTTTGATAAATAAGGGCTAAATGCAAAGAGAGACTGAAGTGAGATCGCTGCTTTGTGTCTTTGTAAAGCCTGAAAAACCACAATCAAGGCTAATAAAGGTGGAATAAAAACAAAAGAATAATGATAAAAGAATAATGCGGATAATGTGTCATACCTGGCGGAGGTGTGAAAGACTCGTTTGGTGAGAACAATACAATAATGAATCGGGCAGCTTTCAACAGTGAAACATACACAAAGAGCACCGGAATGTTTACATGTGAGATCTTATAGAGATGACAAGTGCCATAAATCAATCTGATTAGCCTTCTCTAAAAACACACATGACATGGCCTTAGAAAATATTTCATAAAATTCACCGTTTTACAGATTCGATTATGAAATTTTTTATGAAGGTTTGGAAGACTTGTGGCCTTAGCTACACTGTGTTTTCAAACTCATTTCCTACATCAACATTTTTTTAAATGCATTTAAAACATATGTTTTTTATATTTTTATTTTTGTTTTTATGTTTGAGCTTATATATCTCTATTATCATAACAGTCTGAGTGATTCTGATTCCTGAACAGTAAACTTTAAAGTGTCAGCTTTGTGAACAAAGGTTGATTATGTATCTAGTCAGAAAGAATCATGGGCAGAAACCTTTTTATTTTGGGTATGTAATTTCGGTCTCCATGCCAAAAAAGGGGGGTTACTAGTAAGGGGTTAATAAACCGAGATTATCTGCATGGTGACACTGTTATTTTTAATTATTGTGAAGTGAGATGAATGAAGAACATGTCTGTCTTGCGTGCGCAAACAAACAATGTTTATCAAGTTAATCCGTCCAGTGGTAGAAGCTAGTCAGTCCCCTACACAGGCTCAGGATTGTTTTTGTTTTTATAATAACATATACAATTAGTAATAAAGATTTGTGTATTCTGCAGCTTGCTCGTTTGATTCACCATTTTTTTTCTTTTAGATAGTGCATGTCAATTTTACACTGAGCAACCAGTAGTGTGAATGAATACAGTCCAGCTGGAGGAGGTTGGGGTTTGGGGGTAGTTAGCATCATTGTGGGGGGTTGACATAAAGGTGTGAATCTCCTGTGTCCTGTTTCCACCGAGATTACCCAGAACAATTGTACCAGGAACTTTTTACCCCCAGACCTGTTGCTTTCTGTGTTTCCACCGTGGTCTAAAGTACCGGGAAGATTAGGCAAATAGTCTGGTGATGTAGGTCTTTGCACATTTCTCAATACAAATGCAAATTTATCTCCCTTCATTATATCTAATGTGACCACGTCCACGTGCTGAATGTGCTATTGAGATTATAATGTTTCACGTGAAGCTCGCAGCTTGTAAACGCCCACACAGAAAACAAAGCAGCGAGTCTGTTCTTCAAGTTTTTTATTTTATTTTACTGTTTGTTTCGCGATGATAGCAATAAGACAATTCACATGTGCTGTTCTTTCAATTTATAAAAAAAAAAACACCTTAAAAAATATGCTCAGCTCTTTTCCACATTATTATTATTATTATTAATAATAATAATAATTAATGGGGTTTTTTTTTGTAGAAAATCAATGTGTGACTGGAGCAATGATGCTAAAAATCAGCTTTGAAAGTCAGCTTTGATTGTTCCTAATAAACTGTTTAACTGCACTAGCAAGTATAACATTATTTTGTGGGATAAAACTGAATATATTTTATTTGGTGAATCTGCAACCTCTGACCCTAATATGCTAATTTCGAAGCTTAAACCAACTATCAGAAATCTTGGTGTCACTTTTGATAGTAGCCTGAAATTCGATAAACAAATTGACAGTGTGGTGAAAGCTAGTTTTTTTCAGTTACGTCTATTGGCCAAGGTCAAACCATTTTTAAATTTTTCGGACCTTGAGAAAGCTATTCATGCTTTTATTAGTTCAAGACTAGATTACTGTAATGCGCTTTATGTCGGAGTCTCACAGTCATCACTCAGGCGCCTTCAGCTGGTTCAGAATGCAGCAGCCCGTCTTCTAACTAACACACGTAAACGTGAGCATATTATTCCAATTCTTTCTTCGCTCCACTGGCTTCCAGATTCTTTTAGAGTTGATTTTAAGATTTTATTGTTTGTTTTTAAAGCTCTCAATGGCCTCGCACCACCGTACATAACTGAGATGTTAACCTTGCGTCAATCAAACAGGGCTCTTAGATCAACAAATCAACTTTTGCTGGAAGTCCCAAGGACAAGGTACAGACTCTGGGGTGACCAGGCTTTTTCTGTAGCTGGGCCAAGCCTCTGGAACAAGCTACCTGCTGATTTACGTACAATCACTGACTTGGGCCTCTTTAAGGATAAGCTCAAGACTCATTTATTTAGACTGGCTTTTAATTTATAGCAGTTGTTGTGGCATTTTGTGTTTTCTTTGTGGCATTATTGTTTTTATTGTTTTTATTTTTATTTTAGATTTCCTGGAAAGCACTTTGGTTCACTTTGAGTGTTGTAAAGGGCTGTATAAATAAAGGTTGATTGATTGATTGATTGATTAATAATAAAATATATTCTAAATAAACTACACACATAAAAATATATACATTCATTTTGTCCGCAAATTCTTTCTTGTAACTCGTCCATCTCAGTCACAAACCTGACTGAAAGGCTCATTATGCAGCTCATTATGCAGGCCTTTGTCTTCTCAGGTGTAAATCACAATGATATTCATGATAGTTGACGCCTACTCCCATATGACTTTTACAAACAAAAAGTGTCTTAGAAAATTGTGAGTGAGTAAACACGATGGTTTTCACATAATTTAGAAAGAAAAATTATAGGCTACAAGATCCAGTTCTCAAAAGTCCCCGTAACCAATGTTCTGTATTTGTTTCATGGCCTTATTCAAGTGATTTACAATTTTTAGTTTTTCATTAACCATGCATAAACTTTTTTTTCCCTCAAAAACACAGTCATGTACATACATGCTGCTCAAATATTATTATGGCCCAGTTTGTGCTGATTACAGTGATGTTAGACTTTAGCCATTTAGATGTTTATAAGCAACTGAAAAAAAGCACAAATGACTGGGCATGACAAAACCTCGCCAGGCCCCAAAAATACCCGTAGACCTCAGAGCGTTAACAACGTGTTATTAAATATTGCAATACCTGAAAAATACAATATCTTTTTCATTGGCAATTTTTGTTGACTAATGAATTGACTAATGTTAACTAAAGAAACCCTAAAAAAAAGGTTGAAAATAAATAGCCTATTAAGTATAAATATTTAAGTATTTGGCGCTGTGATGAACACAATAGCAAATCCACAAATTTGAATGGCTATTTAAATACATTTTAGAAAGTAGTGCAGCTGCTTTATTTATGGGGTTTCCAGAGTAAAGGCTGCTTCTTTTACTGCAGTTTAGAGCCATCTGTGAATGTGCTTTTTTTTTTTCATTCAGCGCGTCTCTCACGTATTCCTCCATGTGCTTCTCATGTGTGCTTGTTTACATCAGAGCGCACACACATCTTTCAAGCAGCATACAGCTGTGTTGTGCATTTTGACCAGTTAATGGGAATAGTATTCTTAAAATGCATTCCACATTTGGAATCATTTGTAATATATAATTATTCAAGGTATTTAGAAGGGCCCATGATAACAATATCATGCATATTAATTACGTGATATATCGCATTACCGAATACCGGTACATGTCTACTGTATATTTACAATTAAATGAAATAGGATATCAAACACCACTGCCTCCTCTCATTTACATCTAAACATAATAATAGCCACAGAAATTTACTTCGTTCAGGTAAATATATATATATACATCCATTACAATGAAATGAAATATATCAACTGCCTCTTTTTATTATAATTCTTACATATAGAGAAATTGAATACAAACCAAAGATTACCTGTTAGATTTACTCCAAAATTATTATATTTAATGTGTAACCACTAAAGAGACATCAGAGCCAGCTGCGAATGTCAAAAGGACTAGCAGAGTTGAAACTGCTCTAGGCTGATACATGAGCATTGAGCTCCCGCTGATCGCATGGAGCTGACCATCCCCGAAATCGGTGAAACACATTTTTAAACAGGTTAAAAAAATAAAAAAAAAAACCTTCAGGTTCCATATGCAGAGCGAAATGAGAACAGTCCAGCATTTAGAAATAATTCTTATTATGTTATTATTTTTTTTTCGAATTATGCCTTATGTGTGACCAAAAATTTAGTATTTTCTGTTTCAGCTGTTTGATCGCGCTGGTGCTTCATGCACCATTCATTGGAAATAGTGCAGCCGTTCACTGTTCCATGCGGCGCTAGCAGCGGTCCACTTTGGCTTATTTTTGTTCATTATGATTTTTTTCTGTCAATACTGAAACACGCGTGAACTACAAAGTCTTTTTTCAAATGGGCAACATCAAAAATATGGAAACATTTGGATTTCTCTAGAATGAGAGAGCCCAACCTTACCTTATGTTTCCTTTAAATTATTATTATTTTTTTTTATAACTAAGCATCATATATACTGCAATTATATTTATATTATAAATTTTTAATTATTGTCTTGATACATGTCTGATACATTTGTTAAATGTAAAGGATTTGTTGTAAAATGAGGGAAACGAAAAATATCATGTTGGTGCCTATAACATTATTAGGCCTGCCTTTATAATTTCTGAATGTAACAAAATGCAACTTTTTTTTTCCCCTCTTGCAAAAAACAAAAAAACATGCAGCAAACGAAAATAGGCAATTGATCAGTTAAAGGTGCCATATGCAAAAATTGAGGTAAAAATATCCATAACATGACCTACACGCATCAAAAGAATGAGAAGAAATAAGGGCGATGATGTCATTAAAAACATCAGGTGTCGTAATACCAGTTTCGGCCATGGGAGGCAGTATGCGAGCAACATAACCACCAGCCAACCTGCAATACACGAATAACTCGCACGGCTTCTGGGCGTGCCTGAACCTGATGTCAATCATGTGGAAAGTACAGCCCAGTACTTTCATTGAAAGTTCATTGAGCATTTCAGTTCAGGGAAGAGAGCGCCACCCGCTACAGGGAAACAACCGCGCTCTGAATCACAAATCAAATTAACATCTACACTGCTTTTAATCGCTGGAGACAACTGATTCACCTGAAAGAAATGAGGTTCGACTCCGAACTTGCAACATATCTTTTGGATTGGTAAGTTAGAAGCTGTTAGTAGTTCGCTAGAAGTTTGTTTTATATGTTTGTGTATTTGTTTTCGGGAAGTTATAACAGAAATGTATCGAAGGCTGTTCAATAAACGTGCTAATGTTAGCGATGGCTAACTGTAGCTGCGTTTGATAATTAGCTAGCTATAACTTAACGTTACCCATTTTATTATATCATAACTAACCTGCTCTGTCTAGTCTGTTGGTCTCCGTGTCCTCTTTGCTTCGTGGTTTTTCTGTGCGTGAAAAAATTTATGTGTGGCGTGAAAGCGTGTGAAAAGAGTCAATTGCGTGTGTCTCACGGTGAATGCTTGAGAGTTGGCACATAGAGGACAGGTTGATTATTGCTGTTTAGCGTTTGTATTAATCTATGATGTGTCCCTGTTTGCGTACAGGGACATAAAAATTTTTTTTTAAGTGATACGTGGACCTAGGTGTCTGAGATTGTTCATTTTAAGTAAAGGATCCTAATATTTCGTCCCCAACAATATTTAATGAGGTTAACTTATAACTCCCTGTGGTTAGTCTGCATGAGATCAACAAGCTTGTTTGCTTTGCAGTCGCTTTAAATACAAAATAAGCATTCGATCTACGTTAGAGTGTCTGAGCGCTCACAAATCTTTCTGCAGCATCGTGAGCAGAATGGCAAGAGCGATTTTTGACGCTCTAGACGCCGGCCAAATATTTTTTTTGCCAAATATTACAGATGGCACCTTTAAAATGTGTCACTATGGGTTAAAAAAGAAATTACATTATATAATTAGGAACAGAGTATGGGCTTAATCTAGGCTATGTTGTTAACTATTTACAAGTTTTGTGTATGTTTTTATAAAAGTTTTTCCCATTGCATCTGAAAATGACATCGTGCATCACATTCACAGCGTGCGCTCAACCTGCCTCCACGTTGCACATCTGTGGATGATTTAAAAATGTTTGATATAAAGGATGCGGTCCCATTTTATACAGGAATTGTTCATAAAAAAAAAAAAGAAAAAAATCTAATTATATTGTAAGTTTTATCCTAACATGCAATCTAGTTATTCAGATACTATACAAGATACAAGTTAATTTAGGCTATTTAACATTCACTGCACTTATACCCACGTTTTTCTTTAAATCTATTATAGTCTCGCATATCCCCTACAACAGGGAATTTTTTTTTTTTTTTTGAGCAAGGTGCCACTGTCAGGGAGTCTGAAGATAATTACATCATTAGAGTTGCCAGTTAACTTCAGAAATGGAAAATAAGGGCTAATTGAGATTATTTATTTTATTCTTTATTTATAATGTTTATTCTTGTATAAAATAACTGTTTATTCTTTAAGAAAATAAGGTACAGAATAAGGGACGATCCAAATATCTGTAATGATAATATATTTTGAATAATATAGGCCTACATCTGCTTGCAGTTAAAAAGTTATTTGTTTTGCTTCAAAAATATGGATTACAATTATTCTAAAAATAAATAAATAAAAATAAATTAAAAAGCCATCAGCATGAGTAAATGAGTATGTCATGTTTACTTTAACCTGCTGCTCTCTCTCTTGGGATTTTATTATGGATATGATTTTATAAATTGTATATTTTTATTAAACTCTTGTGTGGAGTGTCTTCTTGGCTATTGATGCCCATATAAATGAGTTTGTCCAGTAAAAGGGCCTTGTTCTTTTGGGATTGTTACACTACAGATATTGTTGACAAAATAAATTTTATGCTTTTCATGTAGATTAAAACATTTAAAACAAATAGCACATTTCAAACTAGCTGTACCAGAAAAAGTAACATTTATTCACACATGATAAAAGCTTGGTTGATCCAATATAGTCGACACATTGGCATTGATCTTTTGCAGAGGCAGTCTTTTGCTGCACTATGACGTTATAATGTGAGAATCTCCAAAACGAGTCGTTCTGGCAGCTTGACTTAAATATAAGATGTTTTGGACTAAAAAGAGTGTTAACTTAGGGTGCGTTTTTACAGTGCCTTTATATTACCTTTTGACCTCTTATATGTCAAGTGATCAAGGAAATTATTATTTCCCAATTCATGACATTTAAAAGACGAATGTGACCTTTTATGGACAACAAGCTATCATGACAATGTTTATTATTAGTTTTTACATTCATTAACTTCATTAAACATTTGACTTTTATAAAAATATTTTCATTATTAGTGGGACATGGAAAAACAGATGCAATTTTCTTAGATACAGAAATAATAAGTAAAACATCAGATGTAATTTACAGTGAGTGACAGTTTGCATCACGACAATAGTTTATTAATATAGGAATTTGCAGTGTTCTGTAACAACTCTTATTCTGCCGGTTTGACCAATCAGATAAAAACTGACATTTCAGTGGTGCCCACATGAATGAACGAAATATCGAAGCAATAAACTGATTTGTAGAGCCAAAACCTTTTTTTTTTTTTTTTTTTTTTTTTTAAATAAGCCATCTTTCCAGTTCTCATTCTATTTTCAGATAGGATATCAAATGAGTAAAACATACGCTATCCATTAACTCTTCTGAATAATTTTTCTCTGTTTTTCCACCCAAGAAGAGTATTCTATTCAACACACTTTGGAATGAATATTAAACTACAATTGGGCTCATTTACATTTTACACACATTTTTTTTATTTTATGTGATCATGAGAACCATTTGAATTCTCTCACCAAATATTTTTAAACTGAAGTAAATTGTGTGCTTGGACATACAGTGATGCATCCACTCACCTGGAGGTTGAAGTTTGGTAGCAGTGATCGGAAAAACAAAGATAATGTCCCTTCATTTGAGGCCCCCATGTTCTGCCTGAAAACAGACATTTGCACATTTTAGACATTTTACCATTTAAAGGGTATACGTAAAAAAAAAGAACATTATTTATTATTATAATTTTTTTTTTATTAAATCTGAAACATTTGATTTAGATCCAGAAAGGCTGGATTATGTTAACGGCTATTCACGCTGCACCGACAGACACATATCCAAGTAAACACTATATTACTGGATATGACTTCTCAAACATTCCACTAACCAATAAACCCAATTCAACATATGGTTCACCATAGGAGGAATACCAACATAATAAGCTGTTGCCGATACCCAATTTTACTGAAGGAAAAGTCACAATAAACAGCTGTGGTCGGATATTAGGTCAGAATTAAATAAATGTGAACAAAATATCCTTTAAACATCCGATTATAACAGTCATGTGATGGAGCTAAAAACACATGATCATTGTCTTAAAAAGGAGTTAAAATATATTTAAAATAAAGTACATACAAAATACAATAATGTACACTTAAGGTTAGTTTTATAAACACAGAGGTTAACCATGGAAAATGAAATGTATATTAATTGGATTCATATCATAAACCTCACTAAAATTACCAATCGGGCATGGAGGTATGTTTAATTACTAAAGTCACTATGAATTAATTTTCTTAAGTTATTTATTTATTTCTAGATTACTACAGCAGTTAAAAGGGAATTATTACAGGCTGTACAATCTTGGTACCACCTGCTCTAGCCATTAACATGATCATCAAATGAGGAGTGGAGTGTAGAGGCCCTTTGTCTAGATCCAGGGACGGACTGGGAATAAAAAACGGCCCTGGACTTTGACTAAACCCGCCCCAAAGCAATCGGCACGGGGAAACTCGAAAACAGTCTGTCTGCGCCATCTTTGTGTACTGTTTATTTAAACACTCTCTGTACTGTCAGGTATTTTGTCTTCTTCTGAGAGTGGTTTGACAAAAAACAAACAAAAAAAAAACTCTAGGATGTAACTATCTGACTTGGGGCGCTTAAAAGTAATTTCTGATTTAATCTTACTGCACAAATAATAATACCACATCTAAATGAAAATACACCATTACAAATGAAACTTCTGTATTCAAAATATTCAAAGTTTGTAAGCATTAACTGTAACGTTACCAACATTTTAAAAAGTAAAAGCAGTTGTTTTAACTACTGTAATCATTAAAAATGTAGCAACCTGAATATCACTTCCTAACATCATCCCTAGCAAGTAACTCTTTCTCCTCTCATGTTCCATACTTACTGTATTTTCCGGACTATAAGTCACACTTTTTTTCATAGTTTGGCTGGTCCTGCGACTTATAGTCAGGTGCAACTTATTTATCATAATTTGACATGAACCGAGAGAAATTAACCAAGAGAAAACATTAGCGTCTACAGCCACGAGAGGTGCTCTATGCTGCTCAGTAGAGCGCCCTCTCGCGGCTGTAGACGGTAATGTTTTCTCTTGGTTCTTGGTTCTAAATAAATGCAACTTACAATCCAGTGCAATTTATATGTTTTTTTTCCTCGTCATGACGTATTTTGGACTGATGCGACTTATACTAAGGTGTGACATAGTCGGAATGAGGTGATGACTGCGTGCGTGGTGGGTGGTGGGGCAGCCCGCCGACCGTCCTGGAGTACCGGCCATTCTGTGATTCTCCAGATCACACAGATGGCCAGTCTGCCCCTGTCTAGATCTGGTACTCGGCAGCCACCTATAAGAGCCTTAATGGATGACCTTACCATGACAGCAGTCTCAGTTCTGGGTTGTAGATGGCTTCTTCAGGGTCTCCAACGCCTCATCTTGTGGGCAAGGATGAGCTTTAACCCAAGCCAAGCCCAGGTCCCTGGTTTTAAAGAAAGGCAAAGTGGCCATCCGATTCCGCTTTACCCTGGAGGGGTCACAAATTCCATCAGTAACCGAAAGACCAGTTCAGAGCTTGGGGAAGATATTTGGAAGCTCCTTGAAGGACACAACCACTATCCTACAAACTAGAAACGACATAAGGAACTGGCTCACTGCTGTCGACAAGTTGGGGCTTCCAGGAAAGTACAAAACCTGGATGTACCAGCACTGAATCCTGGCTAGGATTCTCTAGCTCCTTCTTGTATATGAGGTACCCATGACAATGGTAGAAGCATTAGAGAGAATGGTCAGTCAGTTCCTCAGGAGGTGGTTGGTGCTCCCACGGTCCCTGAGTAACATCCCCCTTTACGGCCATTCCACCAAGCTGCAGCATTCCATCAGCAGCTTGTCCGAGGAGTTCAAGGTCACTCTTATCAGGGAAGTCTTGATGTATAGAGATTCATCCAATGTTAAAGTTTCTTTAGCGGGAATCTGTGTTAAGATGGGAAGGAAGTGGCAGGCTCAGGTGGTGATGGACAGAGCAGAGGCATGGCTGAGGCATGGTGTCTTGTTTGATAATGTGGCAGTGGGTCGCGCAGGCCTGGGCAGTTTTCCTAGGCCACGTTATGACAAAGCAAGAGGGAGGGAGAAGCGTCAGTTGGTGCAGGATGAGGTGCGGACAGAGTTGGTGGAAGACCGCCTGACCAAGATGGTCGTTATGCAACAGCAAGGTGCCAGCTAGGTGGGAAAAAGCCAAGCAGCGCAAGTTTAACTGGGCAGAATTGTGGAGCTCTGAAACACTGCGTATCAAGTTCCTTATCAGTTCGGTGTATGATCTTCTACATAGCCCATTCAACCTGCATTGCTGGGGCTTGGTAGAGTCACCAGCATCCTAACTGCCAAAGAAGTGGCACACTGTAGCATATTCCCAGCTGCTGTCCAAAGGCCTTGAGGGATGGGCGGTATCGCTGGTGACATGACCATGTCCTCAGGGCTTTGGCAGATACAATTACTGCAGCAATCCAGAGCAGTAAGTGTCAGCATCCCTCCAAGCAAACCATCTCCTTTGTCAGAGCTGGGGAGAAGGCATATTAGCAGCCACACTCCACCAGTGATGGAGTACTCGAGTCCTGGACTCAGACTAGAGTCCGACTTGAGTCACTATTCTTTGGACTCGAGTCCGACTCGAGACTCCATTCTCTGGACTCGTGACTCGACTTGGACTCGTGGACTGATGACTCGTACTTGGACTCAGACTCGAGGATATATAAAATCGGACTTGAGCATTCATCACACTGTTTTTGACTAAAAATGTTATAAAAAATGTTTCGTGCCCAAGATTGGCCGCTCACTGACACTGCTACCGCTCGCTCTCTTTGCTTGACAACACACCCACTGACGTAACTCACTTTACTTTTTTTCCAAAGCGCTCGGGCACTTGCGGGAAAGGATGACGCTGATTGGTTAGTTCTTGTCACATGACCCGCGGTGCGCTTGCGGCATTCTGAAAAGTTGAGAATGTGAATGTGAAAAGAAACTTGATGTGGTGCGGACGCGCCTGGATGCTGCTGTTATGAGCGCGCATACGCTTCCATTATGAGCATGCATACCGCGCGCCTACAGTACATTGGAAATGATGAACTTGAGCGTGCAAAAGACGTTGCTTTCTGACCAGGCGCGTGCTGTCACACACACACACACACACACATTCACTTGAACACATACCAACGCACTCACGCTACATCACTGGATCACTCACACACAAACGCTCTCTCTGTCTCTCTCTCTCTCTCACACACACACACACTCTCTCTCTCTCTCACACACACACACACTCACACTCATTGTAATATGCACGTTTCTTTTTTTTTCGCCAAGTGTATTTCTGTAATACAGTGTTAAAGGATTAATTTAGTTAAAGGACACTCTAGACATATTGTAGCATAGGCCCATGGCCAAATGAAGCGAATAATAGCAAGTAGCCAGGCACGACTGTGCGCTCTGAACGGGTGTTCTCCACCGCGGGGAACATTGTAAATAAAAAGAGAGCCGCACTTAATCCAGATCAAGTTGATAGACTAGTGTTTCTTGCAAACAATATTAAGAAATTAATTAGGCTAGGCTATATGCCTTACTCCTGCTGCTGTTTAAGGCTGGGTTCACACCGCAAGCTGCAGCAGAGCAGAAGCAGTGCGTATTTTTCTCGGTGCCTATGTTAATAGATGAGAGCGTTCACACCGCACGTAGAGGCTGTGCGGCAGAGCATTGCAGAAGCAGAGCAGAAGCAGCAGTGCCGCAATCGTTTCGGCACTGGGTCTATTTTTGCTGTGCTGCTGTCGCTCAGTTAAAGTGAAAGTACACCTTTGATGGACAAAATAAATATGATTTCACACAAAAAGTGCTCTAAATGCACAAAATTAGCACATCTAAGGTGTTTTAACAAGAACTAGAGTATGTTAGGAAAGAAAATTAATATAAAAATATAGCTGCAAGCAGCGATGGCGGGCTCAAGCCATCAGTGCGAACGCTACCCCCGGTGGCATCAGGTAAACTGTGCCCAGCGAGCACATGCATTAACAATATTCCTCTGGAAGTGAGGTTTTAAAGGATATGGCAGTTAAAGGGTTAATCCGAATCATCTAGACCAGGGGTGCCCAACCCTGCTCCTGGCAATCAACTGTCCTGCAAAGTTTAGCTCCAATCCTAATCAAACATACCTGAAGCAACTAATTAAGGTCTTCAGCCTCACTTAAAAATTAAAGGCATGCGTGTTTGATTAGGGTTGGAGCCAAACTTTGCCTGTCCTGAATCACGTGAGTACACCTATAATAAGCGTTTATATTCGGACTATTTTAGATTGCTTCAGCGGAGTAACCCAGTACCTTTGTGATTCTTCATAGACATAAACAGAGAGAAGTAGTTCCGGCTACGATGTTCTTCCGCAAGACGCAAGCAGTTCTGTTTATTAACCGCTAGAGCGTCAAAAGTTACAGACTGCAGCTTTTTTTAACGCTGGCGCCGATACAGGATGGCTGCCTCCGTGACGAGCTCTGCATATGTTTTTGTGTTTTTGTTAGTTTGTCCTGTCTTTAGTTATATTCCTGCCATCAGTTTCACCAGGGAAGAACTGCTGAACATTCGGCAGAACGCACCACAAAATGTTTTTCCGGATTTCAATTATTCAGATGTTTTAGTGAACGTTGTTATCGGAGGAGCGGCGGCGCTGATCAAGCGCTTCAGGACGCGCAGACGGGGGAAGCGAGCGGGAGCGCTCGTCAGACTCAGGAAGCGCGGATTTCGAACGCCGTTGCCTAGCATCCATCTGGCAAATCTCCGCTCTCTACCCAACAAAACGGACGAACTCCTTCTGCTTTCTCGGACAAATAAGGATTTCACACACTCTGCTGCTCTGTGTTTCACGGAAACCTGGCTGAATGACACCATACCGGACAGTGCGCTCCATCTGCCGGACTTTCAGCTGTTTAGAGCGGATCGCGAATCAGAATCAACTGGGAAATCGCGCGGCGGCGGGACATGCTTTTACATCAATGAACGGTGGTGTACAGATGTAAATGTGTTAAAGAAGACGTGCTGCTCAAATCTCGAAACACTCTTCATTAACTGCAAGCCGTTCTATTCGCCGCGGGAGTTTCACTCATTCATTCTGGTCAGTGTTTACATCCCTCCGCAAGCGCATGTGAGCTCAGCTTTACAGAAACTCGCTGATCAGATTACAGAGACAGAACAACAACACCCGGACTCGGTTTTAATCATTCTCGGGGACTTTAATAAAGCCAATCTGTCCCGTGAACTGCCAAAATACAGACAGCATGTTACTTGTCCCACAAGAGACAGTAATATATTGGATCACTGTTACACCACAATAAAGGATGCATTTCACTCTGTTCCACGAGCAGCTTTGGGACGTTCTGATACCGTCCTACAGGCAGAAACTAAAATCAGCTAAACCTGTATCAAGGACTGTAAAAAGATGGACTAATGAAGCAGAGCAGGATTTACAATCTTGTTTTGACCTCACTGATTGGAGTGTTTTTGAAGCTGCTACCACCGATCTGGATGATCTCACAGAGACCGTAACATCATATATCAGTTTCTGTGAGGATATGTGTATTCCTACAAAGACTCAACTAATTTACAATAATGACAAACCGTGGTTCACTGCAAAACTCAGACAGCTCCGTCAGGCCAAAGAAGATGCTTACGTGAAGGGGGACAATGTCTTGTATAAACAGGCTAAATACACATTGGAAAAGGAGATCAAAGTGGCAAAGAGGAATTATTCTGAAAAAATAAGGACTCTTCAAGTTCACTTCCAACGACTCCGCATCAGTGTGGAAAAGTCTAAAGAAGATCACCAATTACAAGACACCACCCCCCAGCACTGTAGAGAATCAACGACTGGCAGACGATCTGAACGAGTTTTACTGCACAAAACACCCATCACCTGCGCTGAACGCCTCCCCACACAACCATTCACACCCTTCACAACTCCTGCAACCAGCCCCAAATGCCTCTCCAAACAACCGTTCACACCATTAACAGCTCCTGCAACCCATCCTGAACACCTCTCCAATCAAGCACTTGTGCTGACCAGCTGGCCCCCATCTTCACACAGATCTTCAACAGATCGCTGGAGCTGTGCGAAGTCCCTTCATGCTTCAAACTTTTCCACCATCATCCCCATCCCTAAGAAACCCAAAATTACAGGACTAAATGACTACAGGCCTGTGGCTCTAACATCTGTAGTCATGAAGTCATTTGAAAAACTGGTGCTGGCCCACCTGAAGGACATCACTGGGCCCTTGCTGGATCCTCTTCAGTTTGCCTACAGAGCAAACAGGTCTGTGGACGATGCAGTAAACATTGGACTGCATTATGTTCTGCAACACCTAGACAGACCGGGGACTTATGTGAGGATCCTGTTTGTGGACTTCAGCTCGGCCTTCAACACGATCATCCCAAACCTCCTCCTGCCCAAACTAAATCAGCTCTCCGTGCCCACCTCCGTCTGTCAGTGGATCAACAGCTTCCTGACAGACAGGCAGCAGCTAGTGAGGCTGGGAAAATACACATCCAGCACCCGTACAATCAGCACCGGAGCTCCCCAGGGCTGTGTTCTCTCCCCACTGCTCTTCTCCCTGTACACCAACGATTGCACATCTAAGGACCCCTCTGTCAAGCTCCTGAAGTTTGCAGACGACACCACACTCATCGGCCTCATTCAGGACGGTGACGAGTCTGCTTACAGACAGGAGGTAAAAGAGCTGGCTGTCTGGTGCAGTCTCAACAACCTGGAGCTTAACACGCTCAAAACAGTGGAGATGATCGTGGACTTCAGGAGACACCCCCCTGCACTCCCCCCACTCACCATCATGAACAGCACTGTGACTGCAGTGGAGTCATTCAGGTTCCTGGGAACCACCATCTCTCAGGACCTGAAGTGGGACATTCACATTGACTCCATTGTGAAAAAGGCCCAGGAAAGGTTGTATTTCCTTCACCAGCTGAGGAAGTTTAACCTGCCACAGGAACTGCTGAAACAGTTCTACTCCACCATCATTGAATCCATCCTCTGCACTTCAGTAACTGTCTGGTTCAGCTCAGCTTCTAAATCTGACCTCAGAAGACTACAGAGGGTAGTCCGGACTGCTGAGCGAATCATCGGTTCAACTCTCCCATCTATTCAAGAACTGTACTTATCCAGAGTGAGAAAAAGGGCTGTCAAAATCACTCTGGACCCCTCACATCCAGCACACTCCCTCTTTGAACTGTTGCCATCTGGTCGACGCTACAGAGCACTGAGCACTAGAACAACCAGACACAGGACCAGTTTCTTCCCTCAGGCAATCCATCTTATGAACAGCTGATAATAACGGCGAACACACTACACTTTATATTTATATACACATACACTTAGTATACACTTAAATTTTGCACACAGTATATATGTACATGCATAACTGCATTTTATAATATACCTGCCTACAATTGTCATTTGTATATTGTCATTCACTATCTACTTATTTGTATTTTTTATTCTTTTATTATGTGTTTTATGTTCTGTCGCTGTCATTCTGTTGTACTGCGGAGCTTCTGTCACGAAAACAAATTCCTCGTATGTGTAAACATACCTGGCAATAAAGCTCATTCTGATTCTGATTCTGATTTAAGCTGTAATGATGGAAACAACAACAACAACAACACAAAATTACTGATTTTTTTTTCTGCTGGTGATTAAAGATATGTTAACTCTGAGATGTCTCTCTCTCTCTCTCTATTAATAATTTATTATTGTTTTGTAATAATTTTATTGATCTATAATTCTGGTGATTAAAGAGATGATTAAGTCTCCCTCCCTCTCTCTTTCTCTTTCACCTAGCTCACCCCCCCCCACACACACACACACATTACCCACAGTGACAGAGGGACAGAGTGACATCAGATGTATGATGGTTTTTTAATTTTCTATTATCCATATAGTGTTGTATACTCATGAAACTATGCATATTTCCTCAGAATGACTGGTCTTCTGTGTGTAATTTTTTTAAGTGTTTAGAAACTGCACTTTAAAACAATAAAATAAATTTACTGGTTCCTTTTTTACTGTTATTTCAAAAAATCACCACGACAAAACCATTTAAGCTATCCAAATTCATTCGCAACTGTTCTGTTTATTCTTTAACCCCTTACTAGTAACCCCCCTTTTTTGGCATGGAGACCGAAATTACATACCCAAAATAAAAAGGTTTCTGCTCATGATTCTTTCTGACTAGATACATATTCAACATATGTTCACAAAGCTGACACTTTAAAGTTTACTGTTCAGGAATCAGAATCACTCAGACTGTTATGATAATAGAGATATATAAGCTCAAACATAAAAACAAAAATAAAAATATTAAAAACATATTTTTTAAATGTATTTAAAAAAATGTTGATGTAGGAAATGAGTTTGAAAACACAGTGTAGCTAAGGCCACAAGTCTTCCAAGACTTCATAAAAAATTTCATAATCGAATCTGTAAAACTGTGAATTTTATGAAATATTTTCTAAGGCCATGTCATGTGTGTTTTTAGAGAAGGCTAATCAGATTGATTTATGGCCCTTGTCATCTCTGTAAGATCTCACATGTAAACTTTCCTGTGCTCTTTGTGTATGTTTCACTGTAGAAAACTGCCCGAATCATGATTGTATTGTTCTCACCAAACGGTTCTTTCACACCTCCGCCAAGTATGACACATTATCCGCATTATTCTTTTATCATTATTCTTTTGTTTTTATTCCACCTTTATTAGCCTTGATTGTGGTTTTTCAGGCTTTACAAAGCAACAAAGCAGCGATCTCACTTCAGTCTCTCTTTGCATTTAGCCCTTATTTATCAAAAGTCTTACTATAAAAATACAACAAAACATTTTCTTACGACCTTACGTGAATTATTGAGACAAAAATGCATTATGAAGAAGAAAAGCACCTGCTATTAGTAGCATTGGTGCTAACGTTAGCATCAAGCTACATCTGACAATTTATGAAATTATTAGTACACTTTTACTCAAAACTCACTTTAAACCCCGATCGAGTGTTTATAATAACTTCCTTTAGCGATCAGGGGTGGAATTTGGTCGTTTACTGTTGTAAAAATATGTTATTTGTTGCCTTTTTCATCGCTGCACAAGTTAGCATTTCCGATGTACATTTTCGATTTTTTTTATAAAAACGCCCCAGATCTCAAGAAATTCTCATACCAAGCTTTACTATCGTAATCGCGGGTTTATTATTCGGATATTTTGTGTGTACAGAGGTGTTTCAGTGTTGTTTTGGCAAGATAACTACCAGGAAGTGTGCAGGAAGCATGTGACACGATGGGGCGGTGTCCAGATATGAAACTCTAAGATTGATGTTTGAAAGACCCAATCAGAGTCTGAGTCACACACCGCACGAGCTGTGACTACTGCACGCACACAGAGATCGCTGGGAGAGGCTGTTTATCATCTGATCGCGTAAATCCGTGGAAAATGAATAGAAATGACGATTCTGTCTGAAGAAATATGAAGTAAACATCAGTAAATATATCCATATATCTCCGCAGATATGCATCTTTGGTCTGTAAATCCTTATTGACGCTGTTCAGTGAGTCTATGTGAACACAAATAAACCGCTCTTGACGTGACTGAATATGAGTGAGTTGTGAATTTCTATTCAAAATGTGGCATAATACGGATTTATTATTTTGCACTCCTGACATAAATCACTAAATATCTGTCACTGCAACAATGTTTTATCAAAATATTGGTCAAATATCGAAGCTTGAGTCTTTAAACTTTCCATTGATGCACAGTTTGTCCAGATGAAGTAAGACAGTGATGTTTAATGTGCTGTGAAAGTGAAACAATAATAAACTGGGGCCGTCAGCGATGTTAGCACGCAAAGGGGTTAAACAGTGGTAAAAGAGGATGTGGGGCTGAACCTTCAAGAGTCACTCAAAACGTCTCTGTCCATAAAGCCTATTAAGAATTATTCTTAATATACAGTATTTCACAATACTTCAGCACGTTATTCTAATTAAGAGAGGGTCATTTTATCAGTAAAATACATAAAATACATATTTTTCTTTGAAAGATTTCTATAAATGATTTAAATCATACTCGTTTCTACACTAATTATTTAAAAGTAATCCTATATCTTTATCTGGTGGCCATTACTGGTACTAAGAATTTCAAGCTTGATTTATAAGTTATGATAGTTTTAATTTTATGCTGGCTCCTGAACATAATAAAGCTATGAAACTTACTGTGCTTCCTTCAAACGATGACTTCTACGTATATAAAAAATAATGAAGAGTTGGAATGAAAAATTTTAAAGATATAGTAAAATAACTATTGTATTTTTTTATGTTACTTTAATAAATCGCTATGGCCACAACATTTAAGCTATCCTAAACCCATTCACAATTTAACATCTCAGTATATTGGCATCATGTTGAAAAAGTTTGGTGTGAACTACTTGTGTCTTCTTGGAGGAGTATGAATTCATTTACAGGCTGATTTTATCATAAATCCACAATAACATTTCGGAGTTCTGTATCAATCAGTGTTGTTGGTTTATTTTTATTTTTTTATTTTTCATAGGAAGATAACTGACTCTTTACTCTCCTTTTTAATAAATGTGCTTATAAACCAAGAACAAGCTATTTATAGCTGTATTTATAAGCTGCTTACTAATGACTATTAATGTTGGGACAAGACTTTATAAAGCATGAACTGATTATTTACTAATGAGTGCAGTTATTATAAAGTGTTACCAATGCATTTACTAATGTTAATAAATTAGACATTATTTTACAGTGTTATTAAATCCTTTAATGACTTATAAGCATTTGTGAAAGCAGCTTAGTCTTGATCTGTGAGCTGAACAGTTTTACTGTTACATCCCTGAGATTTTTTAAAATTTAGATTCATGTCATGTCACAGGATGGAATAAGTCAGTATCAAATGAGTTGAAATTATTATTTGCAGCACAAATAAGTATTTTTAGAATTTTGTTTTTAATTCCTCAAACTGTCAGAAAAGGATAAGGCCTAAGAGATTTCTTAAGCTGTAATGAAAACAGCACAGTTAGCAACAACAACAAAAAATAACAATTTAAAATAAAATAAAAATTTCTGGTGATTAAAGAGATGATTAAGTCTCTCTCTCTCATTGTGTCTGCCACTCAGCTCATGCCCATCCCCCACTCACACACACACACACACACACACACACACACCCAGTCAGCACACATACATTCCTCAAACAGAGGGACAGAGTGAGTTGAGATGTCTGAGTTTTTTTAATTTTCTTTTAATCATACAGTGTCGTAAAGTCATGAAACTATGCATATGTCCTCAGAATGATTTGATCTCTCTATGAAAAAATGTTTTTAAGTGTTTTGAAGCTGCAATTTAAAAATACAAGACAATTAATGATTCCCTTTTTACTGTCATTTCAAAAAATCACCACGACAAAACAGTTCAAGCTAACCAAAATCCGTTCGCAATTTAAGTGCAATTTAACATTTCCTCTGAGGAGTATGCATTAAATCACAGCTCAATTAAAAAAAAAAAAACATTCAAATCAAAATAGCCGACTTCCTGTTGGTCGTAGCTGATGACTGTGAATTAGAAAGTTGTGCGTCTTGATAAGAACAATTTATGTACCAAGTTTGGTGTCTGTAGCTAAAACTAACCCCCCCACTTTTGACAAAATGTGGCGCTATAGCGTGCCTCCTTCACGCCCTTTTAAAAGCTTTTGCCATTGTCTAGCTATCACTTATACTGATATGTGTTTTGAGTTTCATGTAAATCTGAGGTTGTTGTCTGCCTCAAACTCACCATAACAGAAGATTCAAGTTTGACACGTTGCCATGGCAACAGCATATTAGATATCAATATCCCCACAACAGATTTACATCGGCCGTGTTTTGTCATTATTCTGATGAAGTTTTAAGTAAATCGAGTAAAAATAAGATGCTGAATTCAAAACATTTTGAATATGACTAACTTCCTGCTGCCAGGTGGTGGCGCTATAATGTTGACTCTTAATAATCACATATATACGATCGGTATCATACAACGAACAAACCAATGAAGTTTGATCAAATTCAGGAAATGTATGTGGATGTTATTAGACATTTCCTGTTTCTCATTTCTCGCCATAATTTCCACGCCTCGCCATGGGCAAACTGTTCGAGATATCAAAAATCCCCTCACAATTTTTCATCCTCAATGTCTTGCGATCATGTTCACCGAGTTTCGTGGCGAACGGGTTGAAAACCTCAGAGGAGTATTTCAAACTCCAGAGCATGCTTTTTTTAAACAGCCCTGAATAGCTGACTTCCTGTTGGGCGGAGCCTATGACATAAAGTGTGAAAGTTGTTCGGCTCAATGAGATCTACAAGTGTACTGAGTTTCATATAAATACATGCAAGTGTGTGTGAGCTATGGTTCAAGATTTCTGAAGGTGTTCCAGGGGGCGCTGTAGAGTCCCTGTGCCACGCCCGGGTCCCAGCCTCTGCAGCGTCCTGATGGCCGCAGATTCCAATGTGTGTGCCAATTTTCAAGAGTTTTTGAGCATGTTAAGGCCCCTAAAAACCCCCGGAAGGTTTAATAAAAAATAAAAAAAATAATAAGAAATATAGCTGCAAGCAGCGATGGCGGGCTCAAGCCATCAGTGCAACGCCACCCCGGTGGCATCAGGAAAACTGTGCCAAGCGGACATAAGCATTTACAGTAACCCTCGGGCAATAAAGTTTTATGGGATATGGCAGTTAAAGGGTTAATCCGATCCATCTAGACTTTGAAATCACATACACAGAACAATATATATAACTTTAGTAACACTTTATTTTAATATATATAAAAAATGTATAAGGTGTCCATCGTAGCTGACACCTAAATGAACACATTACAATTGTTTATGACTGCAAGTCTTTTCCCTCAAATGCTATTCTTCAAATTTGCGTTTGAGCCCATGTGAAAAAGTAGCATAATTTACATATGACTTACAGTTTGTTTTAATAAATATCAAACAATTCAATTTAATTGTGAATTATAGCTGTCACCTAGATGAACATTTACAGTTGTTTTTATGACTGTAAGTCATTCTCTTCAAATGCTACTGATGTTAGAAAAGTGTATAACAATATCACATGTAACTTTAGAGACGGTCCCTAAATTTAAGACTCTCGAATGTCCAATGTCAAGCCAACTTTATGCCTGTTTTTGTTTTGTTTTTTACTTTATTTTTCTTTTTTCTGTGCCGGATTGCTGATGTCCTTTACCCGGGCATAGATGTCCATCCATCAATTATGAACATTCATCCGCAAATGTCCGAGCGGTCGCAAGCGCGCATGGGAGAATGGCGCATGTTTTTTTTTTATTAATTTTTTTTTATGAGCAACTGGGATGGTGCCCCCTCTGGGAGTTGGTGCCCTACGAAGACTGCATACTCTGCATATAGGGATTGGAGGTACTATCTGGAAGATATATTCCTCAAACCGTCGTACAATAGGAGGTGATGCTAGTACTTCAAGAATCTCTCAAAACCGTTCTCTCAAAATCTGTTCATAAAGCCTATATATAAAGTCTTAATATAGTATTCCACAATATGTTGTGCTATTCTAATATTATTGCGTTTTTTTATTGACATTGTTATTTACTGTTATTTTTTGTTTTAATATTGTTACTGTTGTTACTTGCTGTAAGGTGACCTTGAGTGGTTTGAAAGGCGCATTAAATAAAATGCATTATTATTATTATTATTATTATTATTATTAGCTGTACACTTGATAGAAAACTTAAATATAAAATTATGCAATTGTATATATATATATATATATAGTGTAAAGTTTTCTTTTATTGCATCTTGAAATAAATGTTTCTGAGTTCTGTGTTTGTTTATTTTTTTATTATTTTTTTAGGAAGATTACAGCCTTTAATCTCCTCAAAATAAATGTGCATATAAACCATGAACAATTTAATTATAGCTGTATTTATAAAATGTTTACTAATGACTATTAATTTTGGGAGAAGGCTATATAAAGCAGCAACTGTTGATGTTGAGGCCTAAGATATTTCTTAAGCTGTAATGATGAAAAAACAACAACAACAACAACACAAAATTACTTTTTTTTTTTCTGCTGGTGATTAAAGAGATGTTAACTCTGATATGTTTCTCTCTCTCTCTCTCTCTCTCTCTCTCAATAATTTATTAGTGTTTTGTAATGATTTTATTGACCTATAATTCTGGTGATTAAAGAGATGATTAAGTCTCCCTCCCTCTCTCTCTCTCTCTCTGACACCAAGCCCATCCCCTCTCCCACACATTCACACAAACTCAGCACACACACTTAACATACACACACTTAACACACAAACACACACATTACCCACAGTGACAGTGACATCAGATGTATAATAGTTTTTTAATTTTCTATCATCCATATAGTGTTGTATAGTCATGAAACTATGCATATTTCCTCAGCATGACTTCTATGTGTAAATTTTTTTTGAAGTGTTTAGAAGCTGCACTTAAAAAAATAAAAGACATTTACCGGTTCCTTTTTTACTGTTATTTCAAAAAATCACCACGACAAAAACGTTCAAGCTATCCAAAATTCATTCGCAATTTAAGTTCCTCAATGTTTTTTCTTAATGTAGACAAAGTTTGGTGTGTATAGTGTACTTCCCCTGGGAGGAGTATGCATTAATTCACAAAAGAAAATTCCCAAAAATCCATATTCAAGTCAAAATAGCCAACTTCCTGTTGGTCATAGCTTATGACTGCGAATTAGAAAGTTGTCCGTCTTGATAAGAACAATTTATGTACCAAGTTTGGTGTCTGTAGCTAAAACTAACCCCCCCACTTTTGACAAAAGGTGGCGCTATAGAGTGCCTCTTCCACGCCCTTTTAAAAGCTTTTGCCATGGTCTAGCTATCTTTAATACTGATATCTGTTTCGAGTTTCATGTAAATCTGAGCTAGTTATCTGCCTAAAAATCACCAGAACAGAACATTCAAGTTTGACACGTAGCCATGGCAACACTATATTAGATATAAATATCCCCACGACAGATTTTCTTCGGCCGTGTTTTGTCATTATTCTGATGAAGTTTGAAGCAAATCAAGTAAAAATAAGATGCTGAATTCAAAGCATTCTGAAAATGATTCACTTCCTGCTGCCAGTTGGTGGCGCTATAACTTTGACTCCTAATAGTCACATATATACGATCGGTATCATACAACGAACAAACCAATTAAGTTTGATCAAATTCAGCAAATGTATGTGGATGTTATTATACATTTCCTGTTTCTCATTTCTCGCCATAATTTCAACGCCTCGCCACGGGCAAACCGTTCGAGATATCAAAAATCTCTTCGCAATTTAGCATCCCCAATGTCTTGAGATCGTGTTCACCGAGTTTTGTGTTGAACGGGTGGAGTTCCTCAGAGGAGTATTTCAAATTCCAGAGCATGTGTTTTTCATAAAACCCTAAATAGCCAACTTCCTGTTGGGCGGAGCTTATGACATGCAGTGTGAAAGTTGTTTGGTTTGATGAGTTATATATATTTACCAAGTTTCATATGTATACGTGCAAGTATGCATGATATATGGCCCTCGGTACTACAGGGGGCGCTGTAGAGCCCCTGTGCCACGCCCGTGTATCAGACTCTGCCCGGCCCTAAAGGCCGCAGGTTCCAAGGTGTGTGCCAATTTTCAAGAGTTTTTGAGCATGTTAAGGGCCCCAAAAGCCCCCGAAACCTTAGAAAAAAAATTTGAAGAATAAAGAAAAAAAGAAATAAAGAAAATTAAAGCTGCAAGCAGCGATGATCGGGCCCTCGCACCCGGGCTCACCGCCAGCAAGCGGCTTCAGTAAAAAAAGCGAACGGCGAGAAATATGCATTTAAAGTCGTAAATATAAGTGGAATATGTCAAAGTCATTTATATGTGCCAATCTTCTTTTTGCCAGCAGGTGGCGCTATCATTATAATGGAATATTTTCCTTCAGATGTGTTCAGGCCAAGACTCTTATCAAACATTTGAAGTTTGGGGAAGATCGAATATTTTATGCCTGAGTTACAACAACTTCTCTTCCTATGGCGAGACATCAATTTTGTCATGGCGCCATGGACACGACCTTTAACAAAAACTCAAGATAGACTGACCACGAAAAAGACATTAATGTCAAAATATTTCTAGGAGTAGTTTGTCGCAGTGTAAAATATGACACTTCCTGTTGCCAATAGGGGGCACTATATATCTTTGTTGTTCTGTCCTTTCATCTGCTCACTGCATTTGTTAACTGTGTCTTACAAGTGGTTTTTAAAAGTAAAAATTACTTCAATTTCAGTCTCTTTCAATATAAGTGTTTATATAAATGTTAATTAAAGCTTAGTTAAAATATTTTAATACATTATTAATAATATTTTTTTTTATTACATTTTTATTTTAAAATTAGTTTATGTACTGTGAAAAAACATAAATAATAATATTTTTAATGATAGGAATAACTAACATAAAAAAGATTAATAAATTATCTGAAAAATAGATTGTTCCTTGTTAGTTCATGTTAGTTAATGCATTAACTAATGTAAACCAAAGAGAGCTTATTCGCACTTTTCATGATCTATAACCATTTTTAAAAATACTTTTATTGATCTATAAACATTTCTGAAATTATTATATAAAACTATATTACCAGTAAAATTAGCTTTTTAAAATACATTTTGTTTTACTTTGAAAGAAGTTTTTTTTTTGCTTTTTTTTTGCTTTGCTAAAGCAGCATGTATCAGAGGACACGTTTTTGATCAAAGTAAAGGAAATGTGCATGCAAGCGGAGAGATTCATGCTCGCACATTATTTTAATGTGTTTTTGCGTAACAATAACATGCTCTCGCTACTGCGTCTGCACCACATACACATACTGTATACACTCTGCAAACAGTGAACCTGTATAATCTATAACAAATCTATTTCAACACCTGAAGCATCGCTACAATGAGCTCTATGACCAATGCATGACAAGAAGACATGCCTAAAAATTCAGCACTCCTGAATATGAGTTTTTCACTTCCAGCCATCGAGGACAATTATATATATCACTCATAAATCATGAAATACCAGATCTATAGTATTTATTAAGATTGATGTGATTTGAAATTGGTAAAATGTACTTGGAAAAAAATGTCATCAGAATATCAACGTGCCTTATTATTATGTACTTTGTGAAAAAGCATTTTTAACAATTTTATTGATCTATAAGCATTTGTAAAATATGTTTGCCTGCATTACAGCTTAGTCTTTATCTGTGAGCTGAACTGTTTTACTGTTAAATCAGCAAGATTGTGTAAATTCAGGTCATGTCATGTCATGTCATGTCACAGAATGGCTGTCATAGGTCAGTATCAAATAAGTTTAAAATTATTATCAGAATAAAAAAATATATACAAGTCATCGTGTATGTATTTTTAAAATCTTTTTTTATTTTGCAATTTACATAATTCTTAACCTAATTATATAAAATAATTTTGTCTGAGCCCTACAAATTGTACTAGGTTTTTTTCGTCCCTAAAAATGATAGAAAATGATAGAGAGATTTCTTAAGCTGTAATGATGAAAAAAATCAACAACACACAATTACAGTTTTTTTTTCTGGTGATTAAAGAAATGTTAACTCTCTCTCTCTCTCCCTATCTCTCTCTCTCTCTCTGTCAGGCAGGTCCTCAAGCACCCCCCCCCCTTTCCCTCACACAGAGAGAATGCCAGAGAGTGAGATCAGATGTCTGACAGTTTTATAATTTTATTTTAATTTTACAGTGTTGTAAAGTCGTGAAACTATACATATTTCCTCAGAATCGCATGTTCTCTAAATGAAAAATGGTTTTGAAATGTTTGGAAGCTGCAATTTAAAAATACCAGACAATTAATGTTTCCCTTTTTACTGTTATTTCAAAAAATCACCACGGCAAAACCGTTCAAGCTATCCAAAATCCATTCGCAATTTAAGTTCCTCAATGTTTTTTCAACATGTAGACAAAGTTTGGTGTGTATAGTGCACTTCCCCTGTGAGGAGTATGCATTAATTCACAGCCGAATTTGCCAAAAATACATATTCAAATCAAAATAGCTGACTTCCTGTTGGTCGTAGCTTATAACTGTGAATTAGAAAATTGTCCGTCTTGATAAGAACAATTTATGTACCAAGTTTGGTGTCTGTAGCTAAAACTAACCCCCCCACTTTTGACAAAAGGTGGCGCTATAGAGTGCCTCCATCACGTCCTTTTAAAAGCTTATGCCATTGTCTAGATATCATTAATACTGATATGTGTTCTGAGTTTAATGTAAATCTGAGCTTGTTGTCTGCCTCAAAATCACCATAACAGAATATTCAAGTTTGACACGTTGCCATGGCAACACTATATTAGATATCAGTATACCCACAACAGATTTACATCAGCTGTATTTTGTCATTATTCTGATGAAGTTTGAAGCAAATCGAGTAAAAATAAGACGCTGAATTAAAAGAATTTAGAAAATGACACACTTCCTGCTGCCAGTTGGTGGCGGTGTAACTTTGACACCTTATAGTTACATATATGCGAGTAACATATTACAATGAACGAACCGATGAAGTTTGATGAAACTGAGGAAATGTATGCGGATGTTATTAGGCACTTCCTGTTTCAAATTTTGTGCCCTAATTTCAACGCCTCACCACGGGCGAACAGTTCGAGATATCAAAAATCCCCTCGCAATTTTTCATCCTCAATGTCTTGAGATCATGTTCACCAAGTTTTGTGGCGAACGGGTGGAAAACCTCAGAGGAGTATTTCAAATTCCAGAGCATGCTTTTTTTAAACAGCCCTGAATAGCTGACTTCCTGTTGGGCGGAGCCTATGACATAGGGCATGAAAGTTGTTCGGCTCAATGAGATCTATAAGTGTACTGAGTTTCATATAAATACATGCAAGTATGTGTGAGCTATGGTTCAGGATTTTCTGAAGGTGTTCCAGGGGGCGCTGTAGAGCCCCTGTGCCACGCCCGGGTTCCAGTCTCTGCGGCGACCTGATGGCCGCAGGTTCCAATGTGTATGCCAATTTTCAAGAGTTTTTGAGTATGTTAAGGCCCCCAAAAACCCCCGGAAGGTTAAAAAAAAAATAAAAAATAATAAGAAATATAGCTGCAAGCAGCGATGGCGGGCTCAAGCCACCAATGCCATCGCCACCCCGGTGGCATCAGGTAAACTGTGCCCAGCGGGCACATGCATTCACAATATCCCTCTGGCAGTGAGGTTTTAAAGGATATGGCAGTTAAAGGGTTAATCCGAATCATCAAGACTTTAAAATCACATTCACAGAACAATATATATAACTTTAGTGACACTTTACAATAATATTTAATTTCTAAACATTATGTTAACATGAACAATATTTATATAGCATTCATTCATGTCAGTTAATATTCCAAACTTAAACATTAAAACATTGTTTTATTGTGATTTTTTTTCCAAGCACATTTTACCAATTCCAAACCATATCAATCTTAATAACTACCATTATTTTTTATTTAATCATTTATGATTGCTATACAATAGTCCAGGAAAGCTGGAAGAGAAAAACTCCTTATTTTCATGTGTGCAGAATTATTGGGCATGTTTTCTTTTACAGATGAAATGCGCTAAAAAAAGAGTTTTAACTCTGTAAAGCCTGTGAGAAATATCAAACACAAATGCAATACAGAAATTGATAAGTTTTGGCCATTGTACAAAAAATGCTGACTGGGTCATGAGGTCAGAAAAGAAGAAGAAAAAAACAGGTCAAGAAGAACTGACAAAAAGAATTGCAAAATAATTAGGAATTAATGTGAAGATTAATTTTTTGTCAATTCTGCAAGACAGACTTTCAGGAAAGGAGGTGGAATAAAAAAGAGCTCCTAAATCTTAATCCCGGATTCTGGAAGATATATTCCTCAAACCATGGGACAAGAGGAGGTGGTGCTGGTCCTTCACGAGTCACTCTAATCTGTTCATAAAGCCTATATATAAAGTCTTAATATATAGTATTTCACAATACTTCATGGTATTCTAATTAAATAATTTTTTTGAATCTTAGATCTCTCAGAACCTGACACAGAGTAATTCTGGAGACTCCAGGAAAGTGGCAGTTCTGTAAAATGTTGGCGCTGGAGACTAAATGCTCCCTGATAGTTTCACACCTAATTCACTTACACACACACACACACACATTACCCACAGTGACAGAGGGACACAGTTACATCAGATGTTTGATAGTTTTTTAATTTTCTATCATCCATATAGTGTTGTATAGTCATGAAACTATGCATATTTCCTCAGAATGACTTGTCTTCTATGTGTACATTTTTTTGAAGTGTTTAGAAGCTGCACTTTAAAAAAATAAAAAGACATTTACTGGTTTCTTTTTTACTGTTATTTCAATAAATCACCACGACAAAACCATTCAAGCTATCCAAAATTCATTCGCACCTGTTCTGTAAGATAAATTCTTTAAACAGTGGTAAAAGAGGATGTGGGGCTGAACCTTCAAGAGTCACTCAAAACTTATCTGTCCATAAAGCCTATAAAGAATTATTTCTTAATATACAGTTCACAATACTTCAGCTTGTTATTCTAATTAAGTGAGGGTCATTTTATCAGTAAATACATAAAATTCATATTATTTTTCTTTGAAAGATTTCTATAAATGATTTAAATTATACTCGTTTCTACAATAATTATTTAAAAGTAATCCTATAGCTCCATCTGGTGGCCATTATTGGTACTAAGAATTGCAAGCTTGATTTATAAGTTATGATAGTTTTAATTTTATGCTGGCTCTTGAAAATGATAAAGCTATGAAACTTACTGTGCTTCCTTCAAATGATGACTTCTACATATATAAAAAATTATGAAGAGTTGAAATGAAAAATTTTAAAGATATCGTAAAATAACTATTGTATTTTTTTATGTTATTTTAATAAATCGCTATGGCCACACCATTTAAGGTATCCTAAACCCATTCGCAATTTAACATCTTCAGTATATTAGCATCATGTTGAAAAAGTTTGGTGTGAACTACTTATGTCTTCTCGGAGGAGTATGAATTCATTTTTACATGCTGATTTTATCATAAATCCACAATAAAATTTCTGAGTTCTGTATCAATCTGTGTTGTTGTTTGTTTATTTTTATTTTTTATTTTTTTTCATAGGAAGATAACTGAAAAGATTACTCTCCTTTTCAATAAATGTGCTTATAAACCAAGAACAAGCTATTTATAGCTGTATTAATAAACTGCTTACTACTGACTATTAATATTGGGACAAGGCTTTATAAAGCATAAACTGACTATTTACTAATGAGTGCAGTTATTATAAAGTGTTACCAATGCATTTACTAATGTTAACAAATTAGACATTATTTTACAGTGTTATTAAATCCTTTAATGACTTATAAGCATTTGTGAAAGAAGCTTAGTCTTGATCTGTGAACTGAACAGTTTTACTGTTACATCCATGAGATTTTAAAAATGTAGATACATGTCATGTCACAGGATGGAATAGGTCAGTATCAAATTAGTTGAAATTATTATTTGCAGCACAAATAAGTATTTTTAGAATTTTGTTTTTAATTCCTGAAACTGTCAGAAAAGGATAAGGCCTAAGAGATTTCTTAAGCTGTAATGAAAACAGCAATGTTAGCAACAGCAACAAAAAATAACAATTTAAAATACATTTTTTTTCTGGTGATTAAAGAGATGATTAAGTCTCTCTCTCTCTCTCTCATTGTGTCTGCCACTCAGCTCATGCCCATCCCCCACTCACACACACACACTCACACACACACACATGCACTCAGTCAGCACACATACATTGCTCAAACAGAGGGACAGAGTGAGTTGAGATGTCTGACAGTTTTTTTTATTTTCTTTTAATCATACAGTGTTGTAAGGTCATGAAACTATGCATATGTCCTCAGAATGATTTGATCTCTGTATGAATTTTTTTTAAGTGTTTGGAAGCTGCAATTTAAAAATACAAGACAATTAATGATTCCCTTTTTACTGTCATTTCAAAAAATCACCACGACAAAACGGTTCAAGCTAACCAAAATCCGTTCGCAATTTAAGTTCCTCAATGTTTTTTCAACATGTAGACAAAGTTTGGTGAGTATAGTGAACATTTCCTCTGAGGAGAATGCATTAAATCAGAGCTCAATTTAAATATTCAAATCAAAATAGCCGACTTCCTGTTGGTCGTAGCTGATGACTGTGAATTAGAAAGTTGTCCGTCTTTATAAGAACAATTTATGTACCAAGTTTGGTGTCTGTAGCTAAAATTAAACCCCCCACTTTTGACAAAAGGTGGCGCTATAGCATGCCTCCTTCACGCCCTTTTAAAAGCTTTTCCCATTGTCTAGCTATCACTAATACTGATATGTGTTTTTAGTTTCATGTAAATCTGAGGTTGGTGTCTGCCTCAAACTCATCATAACAGAACATTCAAGTTTGACACGTTGCCATGGCAACGCCATATCAGATATCAATATCCCCACAACAGATTTACATCGGCCGTGTTTTGTCATTATTCTGATGAAGTTTTAAGTAAATAGAGTAAAAATAAGATGCTGAATTCAAAACATTTTGAAAATGACTCACTTCCTGCTGCCAGTTGGTGGCGCTATAACGTTGACTCTTAATAGTCACATATATACGATCGGTATCATACAACGAACAAACCAATGAAGTTTGATAAAATTCAGGAAATGTATGTGGATGTTATTAGACATTTCCTGTTTCTCATTTCTCGCCATAATTTCCACGCCTCGCTACGGGCAAACCGTTCAAGATATCAAAAATCCCCTCGCAATTTTTCGTCCCCAATGTCTTGAGATCATGTTCACCGAGTTTCGTGGCGAACGGGTTGAAAACCTCAGAGGAGTATTTCAAATTCCAGAGCATGCTTTTTTTAAACAGCCCTGAATAGCTGACTTCCTGTTGGGCGGAGCCTATGACAAAGTGTAAAAGTTGTTCGGCTCAATGAGATCTGTAAGTGTACCGAGTTTCATATAAATACATGCAAGTCTGTGTGAGCTATGGTTCAAGATTTCTGAAGGTGTTCCAGGGGGCGCTGTAGAGTCCCTGTGCCACGCCCGGGTCCCAGCCTCTGCGGCGTCCTGATGGCCGCAGATTCCAATGTGTGTGCCAATTTTCAAGAGTTTTTGAGCATGTTAAGGCCCCTAAAAACCCCCGGAAGGTTAAATAAAAAATAAAAAAAATAATAAGAATAATCCTTAGAAGAACAATAGGGCTCTTCGCCCCTTCGGGCTTGAGCCCTAATAATCCTTAGGGGAACAATAGGGCCCTGCGCCCATTGGCTCGGGCCCTAAAAATAATCCTAAGGAAAACAATAGGGCTCTCGCCCTCCAGGCTTGAGCCCTAATAATCCTTAGAAGAACAATAGGGCTCTTCGCCCCTTCGGACTTGAGCCCTAATAATAAACGGAGCAATTCCAATAGGGTCCTCGCACTGCAGTGCTCGGGCCCTAATAAACGGAGCAATTCCAATAGGGTCCTCGCACTGCAGTGCTCGGGCCCTAATAATATAATAATAAGAATAATCCTTAGAAGAACAATAGGGCTCTTCGCCCCTTCGGGCTAGATCCCTAAAAATGTATAGAAGATAAAGTGACAATGATCATGGCCAACTGAACTGAACCGAAAAAGTAATTTTGCCCAAAATTTGCATTAATGATATCTACTGTGTTTTTAGCAAATTACATAAAAAATGTATGATATTTAAATTCACATATCTTTCTATTTTTTCATTATATATATTTTTTTTTTACAAAATCGGTCAAAGTACTTACAGTTGTAAACAAAACTAAACGTTTTTGCCGAAATACAAAAACAACTTTAAATAATTTATACTGCTAGTTTAGCCTTATTTATTTATTATTAGTAGTAGTAGTCGTATTCTTATAAATAGGCCTATATATTGGCAGAAGAACGGATGTCGCGCTGACAATCATAAACAACAGCACGTGGTGTCACAGGCGGTGGTTTTCAGAGTGCACCTGGAAAGACAATAATGGACGACACTCGTCTCATCGTGGAAGTTGAGAAATATCAAGTTCTTTATGATCCACACAATGTACTTTACAAAGACTTGCAGGAGAAGGAAAAGCATGGGATGAAGTTGCAGCGGCTCTTATTGCAGATGGTAAGTAATTTTATAGTGTTTTGGACGCTTTCGCTGGCACACGAGCAAACAACTCAATATTTGATTCAAAATTGATTCAATTGGAACCATTTATTTACAATTTCTAAATTACACATGAGCATACAAATAACAAAAGCAGGAGATACATGCATATACTTATAATAAACAAGTAAATGCTGATTTCAAGATGAGCAGGAAATCAGGCTGTGAACCATTTACAATACACAGAATTTAAAACAGTGTATTAAATTGGTGTAATGATAAAAACTTCCTATTCATCCGGAAGGAGGAGGCGGGAACCGGCGCACTATCAAATGATTTCAATAATTTCAAAAGTAAAAGAAAAGTTTGGAAAGAATCCATCTCAGGATGACATAAATCTGTTTCTGAGCAATATCAACTTACCTCAACTTAACAAACAGCAAATAGATACTCTAGAATTGCCTTTATCAGAACAAGAACTTTCTAATGCTCTTAAACACATGCCCAACAATAAATCACCAGGTCCTGATGGCTTCCCTGCTGAGTTCTACAAACAATTTTGGTCTATCTTATCACCACTCTTCATCCGGTTGATATGCGAATCAAAACAAAAATCAAAACTTCTAGACATCATGAACATAGCCACAATTGCACTCCTCCTCAAACCCAGAAAAGATCCAACATTACCGTCAAGTTATCGCCCAATCTCACTAATTAACATAGACACTAAAATAATTGCTAAAGCTCTTTCCCATAGAATAGAAAAAATCATGCCAACTAGAATCCATCCAGACCAAACTGGTTTTATTTAAGGTAGACAAGCATCAAACAATACCAGCAGACTCATAAACCTAATTCACCACTCATCAATAATCAAAAACAAATCTGTCATAGTCACTCTTGATGCGGAAAAAGTATTTGATAAAGTAAACTGGAAATTCCTGTTTTCCACATTGGAGAGGTTTGGTTTTGGGGAGTAATTCATTAACTGGGTTAAAATTCTCTACACATCACCCTCAGCCACTGTCATTACTAACGGACTAACATCACGCAGCTTCACTCTACACCGGGGAACTAGACAAGGATGCCCACTCTCTCCATCTCTATTTACCATATTCATCGAACCGCTTGCAGCAGCTGTCCGTCAAAACAACTACATCAAAGGAATTCAAACATTAAACATACACCATAAAATAAGTCTTTACGCTGATGATATATTATTATACTTACAAAACCCCCCAAAATCATTACAAGAAACAATAAAACTCATTGATACCTTTTCAAACATTTCTGAATACTCAATTAACTGGAATAAATCGGCTATATTTCCATTAAATTCCGCCAGAGTGGATGTGACATCCCAAACATCACAAATCCCTTTGTGCACCAATTACATCACATATTTAGGAATCAATGTTTCCGCCAAGCTGTCAGAGTTGTTTGTACTTAACTATACCCCATTAATTAAAAAAATAGATGACGTTCTTCAACGTTGGATGAAATTACCATTATAAATCATGGGCAGAATATCAGTAGCAAAAATGTCTATACTCCCAAAAATAAACTACTTATTTTCGATGATTCCAACACAGCCCACTCGAATCTGGTTCAAATCTTTAGATCCAATTATTACAAAATTCTACTGGAAAAACAAGACCCCAAGAATTAAATTAACAACCCTACAGAAACCAAAATCACAAGGTGGATTAGAGGCACCACATTTTTATAATTATTTTCTGGCAAATCAACTCCAAAACATATACAAATGGATTCAACCCAACTCTTCAGAATACACATGGCAAGATATTGAACAATCAATCTGCAAGGACATTAGCATCTCAGAATTACCTTTTCACAGTCAAACAATCAAAAAACATCATTTTTTTTAAAATGCCAACAATAGAAGCAACTCTGACAGCCTGGTGGAAGTTCCATCAGATCACAAATTCCCCACTCATACCATGTAAATACACGCCAATTTGGAATAACCCAGATTTTTTTAGCTAACAAGAAGCCACTAAACTTTCGCACATGGGCAGATAAGGGAATCACACAACTACAGAATATTATTAATAACAACAACCTGGTACCATTTTCCCATATAACCCAGACATACAGCATTGGGAGTAATTGCTTCTTGGAATATTTACAAATCAAATCGTCAATTAAATCAAAATTACGTAACCAACCAATCAATTTAGACCTTTCCCCTCAAATCTCTGAGTTTATTAATATATCTTCCTCCAAAAAATTACTCTCCAAAATATACAAAATGATATCAAAAGCAGACAACGCATTAGCTCTACCTACCACTTTATGGGAATCAGACTTATCCATTACTCCCAATGCTGATTTTTGGACTCAAATTTGCAAAAACATATACTCCATGACTAAAAATGCTAACTTACAACTCATACAGTATAAAGTACTTCACAGAGCTCATCTAACTGGGCAGAAATTATTTAAAATGGGTTTCACCTCAGAGACATGTTCACATTGCACACAAAACACTTCTGACACTTATCTTCACACCTTATGGCATTGCACCTCAATTAAAACATTTTGGGAAAAGGTTACCAACTCACTCTCCAACTTTATGGGATGTCACATCCCACTGTCTGCATACTAGGTGACATATCCACAATAGATATAAATAATTCAAATGGTCAATTACTATTGGTGTTCCTAACTATCACCAAGAGAACTATCCTCATGAACTGGAAATCAAGAAATACCATTTGCATTTCAATGTGGAAAAACGTATTAACTGAATACATCTCTATTGAAGATCCTCTTTGTCTGGAGTCATTCCCCAACAACACCTTCATCAGTACTTAAACAAGAGGTGGGGGTTAGGAAGAGATAGAAATATATATATGCATATATATATTCCTTTTGTTTTTCCAAAGTATGTACTGTGACACATCCACCCAGTTACCTTTACATGCACACATGCACACACACAAACGCACGCATCTGTTAGTTCCTTACTGTATTGATTTTGTTTTCCTTGTTTGTTTTGCTGTTTGTTTGTTTGTTTATTTGTTTTCCCTGTTTGTGATCCAAATCTATGTACATTTAGCATATTCTAATAAAAAAAAGTAAACAAAACAGCGCACCAGCCCCTCACGGACGAATGGTGCGTACAAAATAAAAAGCAAACATAAAATATTGTCCAGGCCTGGGGCCTCATGTACAAAGACTTGCGTTGAATTCATACTAAAACATTGCGTACGGACAAAGCTGTAAATGTGCGTACGCACAAAAAAAAACAGATGTATGAATCTCTGCGTACGAAGGATTCCACGCATATTCTCTTTGTACATCCCAATTAACGTAAAATTGAGCGCACATGCACGAGCACAACGCCCCACCCAGTCTCCTCCCCTAATTAAATCAATTTAAATATGGTAATGAGTCCACTTTGGCAAAAGATAGCAGTAAGAAAATGGCTAAGGCAAGCGGCAAGAAACGAAACTTTACTGAAAGTGAATTGGAGGTGCTACTATCGGAGGTAGAGACTAGAAAACATATTTTATTTGGAACGTTGTCCTCTGGAATTAATAACAAAAGGAAAAAATATGAGTGGGAGAGTTTGGCTGAAGCCGTCAATGCAGTGGGATCTGAAAGTCGCACTGTAAATGAGCTTAAAAAGAAATGGTCTGATATAAAGGTGGACGTTAAACGGAGAACTGCTGCGCACCGACAAAGTGTGGGCAGGACAGGCAGTGGTAAAGGGGTCGATGAACTTACACCCTTTGAGCAGAGAGTTGCCTCAATTATGGGTGACACTTTACTCTCTGGAGTAGTATCTTCTGCTGTGGGAGACTCCGATTTACAGGATTGCGACGAAGGTAACCAATTTCTCGTTTGTTTTTACTTTGGTACATATAGCGTACCTATATTTCATTGTCAAATGCATTCGGTGTAGCGAACCAAAAGTATACACCAGAGATTTTACGGATCCATTTCATTTATTGCAAATGTGTGTGCCCCTTAAAAATGGAACGTACTTAAATTACAGTTAACATTTGCCTTTTTATTTAGACCCATATGGCGCAACAGCCGAAACATCCACTTCCCAGGAGGGGCACTCGGAGTCCGCCCCTCCTGAGCAGCCAGCGCCCACTGTGCCCAGCGTTTCCAGTGCTCTCCCCAGTGCTGACGCCCGTACGTCTGGTCGCGTCTTGACACATGCTGTTTTGGAGTCACAACAGCAAATCATTATGGCCATCGGGGAAATTAACAGTCACCTGAAAAATATCACTGACGCACTCACAGACATAAGCCACTCATTAAAGGAATTGGTCAAAAAGTGAACTTTTGTCTCTGATTACCATTTATATTGTCGCAATCACATGTTGGCGGGCATGAACGGCTTGTTGGTTGGGCTGCACATAAATTGGTCCTGGGTCGGGGTCATCTGGCGGTGCTGCCACCTCACCAAGTGGTATGCCATGCCTATGCGCGACATTGTGCAGCACACCACAGGCCAGCACAATGCGGCACACCTTGTCAGGGCGGTATAACAACATCCCCCCAGTCCTGTCAAGGCAGCGCCACCGACATTTCAGCTGCCCAATCGCCCGCTCTACAACTGAACGAGTGCGAGAATGGGCATTATTGTATCTGCGCTCTCGGGCAGTTTGTGGGTTGGTGAGGGGGGTTAAAAGCCACGTCTTTAGTGGATAACCGCGGTCTCCTGAAGGGTTAATTAATAATTATATGCAAAAAAAAAAAAAAAATTACAATTAGATAGGATCATAACTTTAAAGGCACTTACCAAGAAGCCACCCATCACGCACCCTGCCAGCTTGGAGCCTCATCCCAACCATGCTGTTTGTAAGGATGTATGAATCATGGGTTGACCCAGGCCACCTTGCCACAATATTTGTTAGGCGCATTTGTGCATCACATATTATCTGCACATTTATTGAATGGAAATGTTTCCGATTCACATATGCAAATTCTTCTTCAGATGGCGCCTTTATAGCAATGTGTGTGCAGTCGATCGCTCCGATAACATTAGGAAAACCGGCTATCGCTGCAAATTGCATTTTAATGTTTGGCTGGTCAAATGCATCATATGGGAACCTGATATACCTGGCAGACATGCGGATGATCCCGTCCCATACCACTGGCATTGCCCGGCTCAAAGACGACTGGCTTATTCCTGAGCGGTCTGCCAGTTCCCTTTGGAAAGAACCAGTTGCCAGGAAACCAAGTGTTGTCAGCACCTGCAAGGGAACGGGTATTGCGTGGCTCCTCATTGTCTCTCTCTCTAGATTCGGACCCAACTCAGCACAGAGCTCCAAGAGGACAGCCCTTGGAAATCTGAAACGGCTGATAAGCCAGTCATCATCCTGGGCCAGAAAATCATTGTGGTCCCTAAAAACTCGTTCTCTTCTGATTCTGCCATTAGCAATGTCCTCTAATAAGGCCAACGCTGCCATTGCCATAGACTAAGGGTTGTTTCAACCGTTATGCTTTTATATGTTCTTATTTAATTGCATAATTTATATAATTATAAAAAGGCTCGTGTGACAATATGTCAATTATTTTATAAATTGCAAATTAATTGCAATGCTTCCCACAGGTGGTGGTGCGAGACTTGTAGAACAATTTGTTGTGTAATGTTTGCAACTTCACTTTATTGCCTGTAAGAGTCGCCAACGGACAAAAACAATGAGAAATGAACGTACGCCAGACATGAAATTGGCTTGGAGGAACGCACATTCTTGCGTTAATTTCACTGTTAGTACATCCGACCGTGAGCGTGAAAGCTGGCGTACGCAAAGTTTTTGTGCGTACGCAAGGTTGATACATGAGACCCCTGGTCCTCTCTCGTCGCTCCAGTTTTATATCCTTCCATCTTCCATAGCTCATCTCCAATCACTACACCTGGCCTCAATCCTCGTTCCCACGCCTCTCGGCCCCGCCCCACTCGCCACATACCCCCATCGCCTCTCGCAGGCCGGGGGGGTGCCCTCGAGACTGCGCTCTACCAGCCCCGGGGGGGACCGCTCACGGGGACCTGCGGGAACCTGACCTGGGGGTAGGACAGACGAGGCGAGAGAAAATGAGATGGAAGGAGGAGCGACAGAGACGAGAGATGGGAGAGAGGAAAAAAAAAAAAATTTCGGTTCCCAGACGCACTGCTGCTCGGGCCCTCCACCAGCTGGGTGATCTCCTCCGCGGTGCCTGGCGGTGGCACTGGACGGCCCTCGGCGGACGGCACGACACTCCTCCGCTCCTTCACGGACGGCAGCCGCCCCTCCATATCGTGGCTGGCCGGCAGCGAGCTCGCGCGTCCCCGGCAACTCGCTCCAGCCCACCGCCTCGAGCGTCCATGGCGGCACACTCCTCACCTGCTCGATGGCACCGCGTATTCACCACAGCGGCGAGGGATCTTCAGCAGCGCATCCCTCCTTCTCCCGGGTTTCGGCACCACTGTAATGATAAAAACTTCCTATTCATCCGGAAGAAGGAGGCGGGAACCGGCGCACAATCAAAACATTTTAATAAATCAAAAGTAAACACAAAACAGCGCACCAGCCTCTCACGGACGACTGGTGCGCACAAAATAAAAAGCAAACATAAAATATTGTCCAGGCCTGGTCCTCTCTCGTCCTTCAATATAGTCGCTCCAGTTTTATATCCTTCCATCTCCTACGTGAGACTCGAGACCGGCGGTGGGGCGCAGGTGTAGCTCATCTCCAATCACTACACCTGGCCTCACTCCTCGTTCCCACGCCTCTCGGCCCCGCCCCACTCGCCACAATTGGTTTTCAGGGTGTCCTTTGGTAATTTTGCTTGCAAACAAACCCAGTGACAAGATGGTAATATGCACCATGTTCTCTCCTACGTCGGTTAATGGGATGAACCCAAAGTCTGCGTCTTTTTCATAGTCTCCTTAATAACAAATAAAGCGCGATGGCCTTTCTTCTATCAACAACACGTACTGCACGGAAAACAAAGACAGCAAAACAAAGATGCAACAAAAGTTACAATGAAATTATTAATTTAAAAAGCTTCTTGCCAAGTCTTTTTATTTAAATGTATTTTAAATGGAAATAAAGCAATGTGAACTAGAGTACTCTGTCCAAAATCCACTGTTCAGTTGCGCGCTGCCTCCGCTGTTGGTGTGAATGCTAAATAGGGATGCGCTTCTTCCGCTCTGCCTACCTGCTGCTAACGCGCTGCTTTCGCTCTGCTGCAGCTTGCGGTGTGAACCCAGCCTAAGTTGTCACGTTATTGTTTGTGCCTGTTCTGAATCGTTTTTTCTTTTCTTTTTTCATTTAGCCTAATGTTGTGGGATATGCATAGTAGCACTTCATATACATTGATATTCTAAGTTGATAACCTGCTGTAAAAAAAAAAAAAAAAATCCAGATAGTCCTGTTTATGACTCACTGTTAAACATTTGTGATTGAATCTCCATTAGGGGCCATTCACATGTCCCAAAAACCTTCAAACTGGCTGTTATTAAGCCTCTCATCAAAAAACAACAACTTGACCCCAAAGAACTAGCTAATTATAGACATATCGCGAATCTCCCTTTTCTGTCCAAGATACTAGAAAAGGTAGTATTCTCACAATTATATTCCTTCTTAGAGAAAAATGCTATCTTTGAGGATTTCCAGTCAGGATTTAGACCATATCATAGTACTGAGACTGCTCTCCTTAGAGTTACAAATGACCTGCTCTTATCAACTGATCATGGTTGTATCTCTCTTTTAGTGCTTTTGGATCTTAGTGCTGCGTTTGACACTATTGACCACAACAGTCTTTTGCATAGACTTGAACACTTTGTTGGCATTAAAGAGTAAGTTCATCGAAAAATCTAAATTATGTCATTAACCTGTTAGCCAGAACCCCCCATTATGGGACTCACAGCTGAAAGTGCTCTACCTAACTTAAAATTATAACAGTTTTCTACTTCAGTGTGTTACAAACATAATTTTGGTGTCTTTGGAAAGAAGACCCTTTACTTTTTAATCAATCATATTTGATAATGCTGAAAAATATTAAAAGTTATAGACACTGAAGTGCCTTGAATTGTTTTTTACCACACTTAAATATTTTATTTGATATAAAAATACATGAAATGAGTCCTGGAGCAATCTAGAAAAGTAATATGTTGAAAGCCACATGTCTCATGAGTTTCTATTTCAAATCTAAATGAGATATCATGAAAAATGAGACTGCTGCAATTATTTTTCTGAGACTATGTGCCCCCACCCCCCAAATATTAAAAATATATATATTTCCCAATAGTATTGAAGGCTTCTACAAACTATTTAGTCAGTGGACATACCACTGCATAGTTTTTTTCTTCAATTATAAAACACTAGACAGAAACTTAGACATCATATATTTATTTGAGCACTAGAAAAATACAATAATTTGAGTAAGAAAAAAAAGAATAATAAGAAAAAAAAAAAAAAAAGATTTAACTTTGTCAACTTCAACTTTCTGCCAATTACAGAAAATCCTGAGATTGCTAGAAATGCAGCATTTACAATGAATTATGATGCAAATAAGTGCTGATGAGCTGATGGCCACTTACACAGATGAGAATAACACAAATGCGGCATAAAGTAAATAATCCACTCTCTCTATTCATATAGATGCATTCACTTTGATAGCCGTGATCATGCAGTAATAGCGAGCTGATTTGGGCTGATTTGCACTCAAACAGATGGTAATCATGCAGATACATTCACATTCAACATAAAACACAATCTCACATAAAAAAAAACTGTTGAAAAATAAAACAAAAAGAAAAAGGTGATCGCAAGTTTTGCCTCCATCAGCTGACAGGTGCATCAGAGCATGTCACGAGCCATCATGAGGGAGCGCCAAAATTAAATTATACTATCTTTCGCCCATCTTTCATTCATTCTTTTTTTCCGGTGGATTGTCTCATTCTGTTTGTGACACTGTACGCTGCAAAACCATGCCGTTTTTTTTAATACCAAGACACAGTTTCTGACAGTGAGTTATTCCATAAAGGACGCAAACAGTTCTGTTGCTGAAGAACTGAAACGTAAACAAAAGAATTATGATCCATATTACAACATTATTGCTTTGTTGGACTAAACGTGCACCATGAGATGTCGTTCAGTGGACCCTTACCTTCCTAACTAAACCGGGATTTACAGTTGTGGATGTGTTTATGACTCGTTATTACAATGGATCTGGTATGTACTGCGTTTCTAATGTTCATGCTTTTATGTGTACCGTTTACACAAATGTAGCAAATACAGTCTTTATAAGATTTCCATTGAAAAACAGCGATCTGTGGTCGATGTTTGAGGTTTAGATCTTTATGATACACATAGATTGTCAAGATTAAATTTGTCCCATTTCATTTGATCTATTCATAAACACTGACACGTGCAAGCTGAGGGGCGTTCAGGACGCGGGCATGGGGGTGCAGGCTAAGAGGTTAATAACTCCAAACCCGTGAGACCTTCGTTTATCTTCGGAACACAGTTCAAGATATTTTAGATTTAGTCCAAGAGCTCTCAGTCCCTCAATTGAAACTGTGCACGGTATACTGTCCATGTCCAGAAAGGTAAGAAAAACATCAAAGTAGTCCATGTGACATCAGAATTTTTTGAAGTGTAACAGAAATGACTCGAACCAAACAAATTGAAGAGTCGATCAGGGCTGTGTTGAAACACGAGCCGAATTCCTCAGGAAGTCATAAAACATTCTGTGCCACAAGTCCCAAGCAAGATGAGCAACCAACTTGTTAACACAACAGCTTTCAACATTAACACCACTAGAACAATTATTTACAATTTCAATTCGAAGAAGAGAAATTTGGTGCCAAATGTGTTGTTCGTAATGGAAATGCAATGCTGGACATCACATGTAAACCCATGAGATCGAGTTAAACACTTCCATTGACTCCCCCCCCCACCTAGCAGAACCAGACTGAAATTCCTAAGGGAGGGAAGGGGCTTTGAACCTCTTCACAGAACATCCCTATGTCAGAGAATGACAAAGAAACTGCTCTTTGTACATATATATGGACCAGAATGAACTAAAAAAGACTTATAAATGAATCAGTCCATCGCTTCACTCCATATTCATTTATGTGTAACCCACACATTTGACTATCATGTTATAATCACTTATTGTGTATGTTTTTTTTTTATAACTATGGCATAGCTTAGCGATTCATGATTATGTTTGGTATGTGTGATCGAATTTGCTTGCTTCAATTAGCACAGACAATAATTTATTTGTCCCATGTATCATATTAGTGTTATAGGAATCATGTCCAAAATTAGACCCTGCAAGAACAGGAAAATTCGGATCACATGCTTGGTAAGATAAACATATGATTTATGATACCCCCAAGCCAAGACAATATCTGATTGGTCAAGACAACATTTGAGGTGTGGCCAACAGGCCAGTTTAAATACTTAGGACACCATTAAATCTTTGCTTTTAGTCTCTGGCTGTGTTTCTGCTATTAGCCATGTTTTTTGTCATCACTATTCTTTGAGCGCGGTTGCAGCGTGCTTCAGACTGCATGCCTGCTGCTACTTAGCCACGATGAGAAGGAACACAACCTTGTCTCATCAAACTTTATTTCTTTTCTTTTCCGTTTGAGAGTTTCGTGTTCTGAGTTAAGTTTTGTAACGTCGAGCCTCCAACGCCTGACCGTTCAACTTTAACCAGCCACACAACTGCACCTTCAGCCAACGCCCCACCACCAAATTGAACTGAATCGTTTTAAACTGTTCGCGTCTCCAATATGCATTAATCCACAAATGACTTAAGCTGTTAACTTTTAATAATGTGGCTGAAACTCCCTCCTAGTTAAAATAAACCAATATCCCGGAGTAATTTATTTACTCAAACACTGACTGAACTGCTGTGAAGAGAGAACTGAAGATGAACACCGAGCCAAGCAAGATAACGAACAAAAGATTGACTCATCGGTTTTCGGATCACCAGTAGTTCTTTTGGACAGTTCGATTCAATCAGGCTACATGACAATGTTGCATGATGTTTAATCAATGAACAAAGAGAAAGAGTAAGGAGCGTGTCTAAGCTTCGCAACAGCATCCCATTAGAAAATTGTGGGATGGACCAACTCAGCTCTTGTCTGAAATTCAGGGTGCTTGATTTTTCAGCATGGCTTGAACTTACCTACTCCAACACACTGCTAGCATTCTTGTCATCCAGAACTCAAAATGATCTGTTGAAATTTTGTGACTGCCAAAATCTTCAAAGTCTTGCAAATAACGATACTCTTAGACAGGGAACTACACTGCGACCTGTTGAAGTTACATTGCAACCTTAATTTTTATGAGGTCGCAAATGTATCACTGATAATTTTTGTACCTATCTTGTGTTTTAGGCAATATGCTATGATTTACTATGACCATTTATTAAAACAGAAATGTGTATTTTAAAAATACGTTTTATAACGTTCTCTGAGCATTCAACACATCAAGTTGGCTTCAGCCCCGCGATGTGGGAAAACTGAACTGAGTAAGCTGGTTAATCGCGTGCTCTTAAACAAGTTTAAACAAACAGAAAAGGATGGGAAAGAGCTTAATTCAGCACTACAGTGTTCAGGGTGCATTCAGAGACGCGTCTCAAAGTCTTCTTTATTTTGTATCGACAAATAGGCCTACATACTAAATATGTCAAAATACCTGTTTTGGAAAGTGTGTTCGAAAAGTCTGTGGTTATGTCTTAAGTGAAAGTAAAGAGTTGGAAAGAAATCTGATGTGTATCATTATAATGGATGCATTGTCTCTTAAAGTGAGCGCGCCTAATTTACTAGCTCTGCTGTCGGTGTCTTTAATGTTAATTTTTAAAGGTCCCCTTCTTCGTGATTCCATGTTTTAATCTTTAGTTAGTGTGTAATGTTGTTGTTAGAGTATAAATAATATCTGTAAAATTCTAAAGCTCAAAGTTCAATGCCAAGCGAGATATTTGATTTAACAGAATTCGCCTACAAAAAACGACCCGTTTGGACTACAGCCCTCTAGTTCCTGTAGTAATGACGTCACTAAAACAGTTTTTTTGACTAACCACCGCCCACATGAATTCACAAACAGGGGGCGTGGCCTTGTTGCGCTCTGACGGAGAAGAAGGAAGAGCTGTTTGTTTTTGTCGCCATGTCGTTGAAACGCTGTTTTTTTCATCTCTGAGTACAAACACCTTTGTTTGGGCTTCCCATGAACGCTGTACTTTGACATTAATGGTTACAATTTATGTTAAACTCGGTTCCCGAAAATTATAATGCACATGTAAAACTATGTGCAGCTAATTTTTTGCTGAGGACAGCTTGCTGAGGACAACTTTCTCAATCTCAATCAGTTTAATGCTGGATTTGCACAAAGATTATTCTTGAAAGATGGAGCAGTTCCCTCTTTGTCTGGAGAAGGCGTTGTTTATGGACCACAACTGGTAAGTGTATTTTTTTATTTAAGTTGGTGCGTTTAACAGTTTCTGTAACTTATTACACAAAGGGCAACGCTGCTTAGCTTTGTTAACTAGATGTTAGGGCTGTGCAAAAAAAAAAATGCGGTTTTCATGCGCTTCTCGTCAGTAAAAACGCTCCTGTGATTATAAATACATCTCCAGCATGTGCATTCTAGCCCAATCACGTTACCAGGAGGTCAGCCTGCTCTAAGCTGCTGTCGAATCACAGCACAGGTACCGCTGGCCCAATCAGAACTTGTTACGTATTTCTGAAGGAGAGGCTTCATAGACCAAGGAAGTCATCAGCCCGTTTTTTGTGACAGTGCAGGCAGTATACAGATAGGTGAACTGTGTGAAAAATACTGTGTTTTTTTAAACGCAAAACATGAACACATGTTATATTGCACATTGTAAACACAATCAAAGCTTCAAAAAAAACGCGTAAAACGGGACCTTTAATGAAATCACTCACTGCTCGACTGAATAACTTTGTAGTTTTAACAAGAATTTATCCACAGTCAAACAAAAAATCAGATATAATTGATTATATTGTTTTACTGGTGGGTGCAGGACACTAGTTTATGTAAGTGAGTATAGCAAAATACAGCGAAGTGTGAAATATTATACCCAAAAATTCTTCATACTGTTGTAACAACATTGGGTTGTACATAATAATTAACTCAAATGATATATAGGGAATTTGAATAATCAGGAATATGATTAATATATATCTCATATGACAGTTACACTAAATTTTATTGAAGGTGAAAAATAGCTGAATTGTCTATACTAATAACTCATTACAGGGCACTGTAATTTACTCAGCAATATGTCAATATTCCATTCTTCATATCAATTATTCCGATATCTCTTACTGTAAATTACTGCAAATCAAACAGTGGTTTGTCCAGCAAACGGCCGTAAGATTAACCTATCAATTTTCAATAAAGTTATCACTTCTTATAATTCAAGGAAAAATATTCTCTGGCCATGAAAACATTATCCTATCATTATGATAAATTTAGTTTCTAAATTTAAAGCTTGTAGCTAGATCAGACATCTCAGTGACTCGTAATGTGAGCGGGGTGGAGGCAAATCAGGCAATCATGAATATATGGGTTTTTAATAATTGACTAATAATACATCAAACTACAAATCACACAAAGTAAATATGCGTACGACAATACAGACAGTAAACTTTGTACAAGGCATAACGGAATCCAAATAAGGGAGAGAGAGAGTGAGAGAGAGAGAGAGAGAGAGAGAGATAGAGAGAAAGAGAGATCACAGAATGAGCTCAGGTATGAAAACCACAGACCCTTAGCAGCCAACACGAATCAAATCACAGACCAACTTTAAAGCAGCATTTAAATCTCCATAGAGAAAGATACTTGCATGGGTTAGGGTTAGGTATTTGAAAGGTTCAACAAACAATGTTCCAGAATTCGTCTTCCTTGTGTGGAGAGGCGAATAGTTGAATAAACTTAGCAAAGAAAAGAAAACAAAACAACGAAAACAAAAGCTTCCGAAGGAGCCATGAGAATGGCTGTCCTTTCAGCTCCTGTGCTGAGGGGGACGGCAATATGAGCGCGGCACAAGGCTGCGCCGAGGGACCGGCGGGAGCGACGAGGGTCGCAGCCGGTTAGCAGCATGTAAGAGAAGGAAGAGAGGGGGCGGACCTTGTTCGGTCAGCTCTTATGGCTTGAGATGGTTCACGCCTCTGTTCGCGTGAACAACCAATGAACGTCCGCGATCTGAAGCGGGGAAAAGTTCCTTTGTCTCTGTGGAAACACCCAACCTACTAACTTTGGGCTTATCAGATTTCACCAGGGATATTCTAGCAAGTTCGTAATTCCAGATTAATACATTTTTCATTACTTTGCTTTGTATAAATGGGTCTGTCAAAGCATTTTGATTAAACAGAAACCAAAAATAACATATATATATATAATCCAATTTATATGAGGACCCATCTAATGAACCAAAAAGCAATACTTAATATGTTTAGAATACATTTGAGTAGATTTTACTATTCTCTTTCTAAGAGTCAGCTTTGATTCCTGTTCTGTTTCCCAGTAGGATCATAAAGTTTAACGACCTGGTCAGGAGTAGAGTTACAAAAACATGACTCTATTTGAGAAAGTTAAAATGAGGAGAAACATTTCCAATTTATAAGCTAGTAAAATTATAATCCTCGCATAACAAGGATTAACCATTTTATGCAATACACAAACATTCAAAATACATATTAATAAAATGACGAAGATACAGAACCTTAAGAAAGCTTTGTTTGTGTGTGTGTGCTTGTGTGTGTGGGGGGTTTCATGTCCCCTTTTGAGGCTCGCCCACGTGACTCTGGAATTTCTTAATAGGTGTAATAACTGTAACTCAAGGCAGGATGCGGCCGACTTTAGGGCGCCCAAAATGGTGAATTATGTAAACAACGAAGGTCCTTGTTTACTCACGTTCTGGTCTTTGAGTGCAGAATGTGTTAGAGTCAGGATTCATTAATATGGAACAGATGGCTGAAATACCATCAGCTCATTAGTGTTACACTGTAGACCAGAGAAATTGATAAAAAACAACAACAACAATAATCAGTAAGTCGCTCTGATAATAATCAAACTGTATTGCATTCAGATGAGCTATTTATTTTACTTGCCATCTTTTAATCCACATGCCTTCTTGTTTTATTTCTTACAGTACACACAATGCATTGCTCTGTCTTGGTACCTTAACCCAGGGTCCCAGCTGGTATTAGAGGGGCCCCGGTGCAGGTTGTACAGTGGGCCCTGTTTGAAATTGTTTAATATTTACTGTATGTTTGTTCTATTTATTTATTTATTTATGCTATTCACACAATGTTTACTTTTTTAATTTTGTAGGTGTCCAGAAACTAATTTAAAATAGCACTGAATAGTCTTCACTGTAAAATAAAATACACAGTCAAACAAAATGTATTCAGACACCTTCAACATTTCTCTCATTATAACAGTTTATTTGTTATAGTTTAGAAATTGGTAATAAAATATGACAAGAACTGTGTCAGAAGAAATTCATCTTGATAATGTCGGATAGCTTTGATAGAAAGATATGTAATGGAATCAACCAAAACTTCAGACAACTGTCAGTATGACAATATTTACACAACTATCTAGGGCTGGGTATTGTTCAAAATCTTTCGATCCGGTGCCAATTTCGATACCTCAGTTTCGATACCGGTTCCTAACGATACTTTTTTCGATACCATTTGTTTTAAAATCCATTTCAACATCAACACAAATACATTAAACACAAAACTTTTATTTTTCACCTTAATTAAAACAAATTCTGGTAACACTTCACACTCAGGATAACATTATTAATACAACTGGTTGTGCTTTTTGGATAGGGGTGCGCCATTAAGGGGTGGACTGGGACCATAAAGTCGCCCTGGACTTTCTGGCCCACAGCAGCCCACCACATCATAACGCAAACGCCCCTGTTTTGATGTCATTTATTAATTTAATATTTAAGTAAACAGTTTGGGGATTTTAACCAATAGGGCAACTGATCCTCCGTAAAAAAAAAAAAAAAAGAAGAGCAGCTGTTCATTTAGCGACTCCTAGTGAGCGATACATGCTCATCAAGACACAAACATTCTCCTAGTACTCACATTTTGCATTCAGTTAGCAGATCCTTACAAAGCATGCATGAAATAGAAGTTTATAAACTCAAACGATAGCTTTATGTGTTTTACAGATGAACTTGAAGTCTTTATTCATTTGAGATGTTCAATAATAGATAATCTTTGGCTCAGTAATACAAGTTCATGATCCGATTAGTGAACCAATTATTCTTTTGAGTCAATCTTTTAAAATAATAGATTATTTTGTTTAAGGAAACCAGTGTCTCACAAACTGGATAGATCTGAGGTGCAGGGCTCGCAAAATCGCTAGCCCCACGTCCCGGGGCTATTGTGTTTTCCAGTTCAATGGGCTATCGTGAATAGTGATGTAAAATTCCTAACTTGATTCGCGTTGTTCACTCACCTGAAGGGGTGAAACGGATCGTAGCTGATCGTTTGCTCTCGTTTTTAAATATCGCTGATTCAAGCGCTTTAAACAATTCGTGCACGTTCGGAGCTTGCGCCCACTCATTCAAAGCACGCGCTGCGAGCAGCATTTCAGACAATGCTCTTACAGAGAATGAATTCATCTTTCGCGTATCGTAACTTCTGAATGAACACATACACACAAAATTATATCAAAATAATTGTCTCTGCATGTATTCTCGTAAACACAGTCGTTATGTTTTAAGTGAACGTATACAGTGGCCTGCTGCTTAGAGAAATTAGCTGTACCGGATAAATCTGTCTCTCTCTCTCTGTTTATTAGACGATGTGATAGGGGGCATGTTCCAAGATACGCAATGGAGTAGACCAAACTAAACAGGGAGGGAGGGCAAGCCGGCTTTGTTTGCAATACTCTTATCGCATATGTTACACTTTGCTGACTCAGTATCCACTTTTATAAAGTGTAGCCACACTTTAGACCTCTTTGGCATTGTAAAACTGAAACGTTTTGAGAAAAAACAACTACACCTGGGTTGTGTGACTACGAGTATCTTCAGAAATCCTCCCCGTCAAGTCACTTGGTGGTGGACAGCCAATCACGGCGAATTTAGGTCCTTACATGCACGTATGCTACAAGCTCACACAGACACAGCCGCTTTTCAAAAAAAAAAATAAATAAAAAAATACGGCCGCTTGGCTTTTGGAACCGAAATTTGGCACCGAAAGATAAATAATTTTTCGATACTCATAGTATCGAAGTTTTTCGTTCAATACCATAAAGGCATCGAAGTTCGGTACCCAGCCCTACAACTATCCATACTTTGTTGAACAATTACCAAGCAAGCAATGCTTAATTTTGTTCAGTCTGTTGTGTGAAAAGGTTGCATTAGCAATTAACAAAAGAAACACTTAAGCAAAACATGGTCAGGTCCCTAATGTAAAAAAAAAATAAAAAAAATAAAAAATCAACTTCACTGGTAGTCTACAGTATGAAGAATTTTTTTATTTCACAGTTCGCTGTATTTTGCTATACTCACTTACATAAATAAACTAGTGTCCTGCACCCACCAGTAAAACATAATCAATTATATCTGACATAATCAGTTATATCTGGTTTGACTGTGGATAAATTCTTAATAAAACTACAAAGTAATTCAATGAAGAGCAGTGAGTGATTTACTTTTTATTTTCTTGGATTAACATTAAAGACACCGACAGCAGAGCTAGTACATTAGGCGCGGTCACTTTAAGAGACAATGCATCCATTATAATGATACACATCCGATTTCCCAAATAGCCTATTTGTCGGTACAAAAATTATCAGTGATACATTTGCGACCTCATAAAAATTAGGGTCGCAATGTAATTTCAAAAGGTCGCAGTGGAGTACCCTGGTTAAAAGACCCAGAAAAAAACTTGCCACATTGCAGCGTCCTATACTTTCAGGAAGATTGGCTGTTCTAAATTTTGAATTATATTATTGATCATTACAATTTAAGGCTCTTCATAGTTGGGTCAAAATCTAAATTTTAATGGAGAGTAATCAATGCTGACAAGGTTATACCAGACACACAATAGGTGGACAGCCTATCTGGGCATTACCACCACGCGTAATTGTAATTCAGTTACGTGTTAAAAGCAATAATTAGTATTAAGTCCGTTATTATTTTTGATTTTTCAAACTACCAACACTTTGCATTTTTGAATTATGCCTTATGTGTGACCAAAAATTTATTATTATTTGTTTCAGCTGTCTGATCGCGCTGGTGCCTCGCGCACATATTCACTGGAAACAGCAGTCGTTCACCAGACATTCAGCGTTAGCAATTTGACATATCGTTAATTATGATTTTTTTTCCATAAATACTGAAACACGCGTGAACTACAAAGCCTATTTACCTCATGAATAATAGTTGAGTTTCAAATGAGCAACATCACGAATATGGAAACGTTTGGATTTCTCCCGAATGAGAAAGCCCAACCTTACCTTATGCTTAGCTTTAAATTATTATTATTTTATTTTTTTTATTAATATGTCTATATTATTATATACTGAAATTATATTTATCCATTAGAATTATATATTTTTAATTCTTGTTTTGTTCTGATAAATTTGATAAATTTAAAGGATCTGTTTTCAAGTGAAGGGAACTATCCTGTAAATATCCTGTTGGTACATTATAACATTATTTGGCCAGCTGTTATTATTTCTAAATGTAATATAATGCAACTTATACCTGACTTATATTTTTTCCTCTCACAAACTCTGATTTATTTTTTAGCGTGTTTAAAAAAAAAAAAACATGCAGCAAACGAAAATAGGTGATTAATCCGTTAAAATGAAACCTATACACCACTCATATATTTTTTTCCTCTGACAAACGTAATTGATTTTTTCGCGTGTTTAAAAAATAAATAAATAAAGAAAACATCCAGCAAATTAAAATAGGTGATTAATCCGTTAAAATTTGTTACTCTGGGTTAACAGTAATTATAATTATTTTATACTTCAGAACAGAGCGTGGGCCTAATATAGGCTATCCAGAGTTTTTTTTTTTTCATTGCATCTGAAAATGACTTCGTTCATCACATTCACTTCACTCGCTCTGGCGCAGATAAGCCTCCTGCGATGCTCAGCTGTGGACGATTTAAAAATGTTTGTTATAAAGGTTGCTGTCCCATTTTACACAGCAATTGTTTATTTAAAAAAAATCTAATTATATTGTTAGTTTTAATTATATTGTTAACACATGTTCATTTAGGCTATTTAACATGCACTGTGACATTTTAACATTTTTTACTTATAAACTTCTTGAGAATTTAAAGTTAGTTTAATAGTACTTAAATTCAATTTTTATAGTGTTATCGTGTTTATTCTTTAAGAAAATAAGGGAAAAAATAAGGGACGATCGGAATATTTGTTTTGCTTTACCAATTTATGTAGGCTACAATTATTAAAAAAAAGAAAATTAAAAATAATAAAATAATTTCATCAAAAAATACCATTGGTCTGAGTAATTTTGACCAATGTAGAATTGTGACTTTAAAGTTTAGTGATTTAGGAGGTGAAAATACTGTGAAATTACTAATGGCATGGATTTTAGAGCATTTAACAACTGAATGTTTATGAAACATTAGCCAATAAAGCATTTTTTTTATACAACGGAACTTAAAGTTGTGAACTAAAACATTATTTCAACCATACAGCAAGTGAATAAATAAAATGCATACTTTTCATAACATTTCATTATTCATAAAATACATAACGTTTCTGGTGTTTGGATTTGTACTTCAATATAATGAGCTCCAAGTTTAAGAATAGCCCTAGACTAGTTTCTCTCTCTCTCTCTTTTTTGCCTTCCGCAAAAACACACCGTTCTGCACAGCCAAAAAACTGACCGAATTCAGTTCAGCTGGAGGGGGTTGGGTTTTTGGGGGTAGTTATGTATGACTTGTGGGGGTCGAGATAAAGATGTGAATTGCTCTTTCATATGGACAGTGTCTCACGAGGCTTTCACTTGCTGAACTGGTTTATATAAGACTGTTGTTTTGGTTATAGACTAAAAAATGTCTGCCCCCATGTAAGATTTTTCTAGTTCTAGTCGTTTGTTTGTTATATTCAACTAATCAAGAGGATTATATTACATTTACATAATCAAATCTTAATATATTCCGTGCTGAAGCACATGCATTAAGTTTGAAACAAAGCACAAGCAGAAGTAGCCTAATAATTGTGAAAAATTAGACATTTTAATTATTTATTAATAATAAAAAAATAATAATTGTCGGCCGCAGGATGAAATTCACAGTGCTGGCTCTCTCCGACGAGAGAAATGCAACATTCACAGATTACACAATTCGTTTTCATTTAAAAATTCTGTAGATATATTTTTAATGTATGAGAGACACCACTATATTATGTTAATTCAAAAAATAAATAAATAAATAAATTCATTATCAGGAAAAAATGTAAGTGATGAGATGGCGCCTCCCTGTCATTATTGCACATTAATAATTTTGGCACAAACACTTGAATATGAGCGTCGTGGTTTTCACTCGCTCCAAGAGGCTCCATCACGAGTACAATTCATGCCAACAGCCCATAATATAACAGCATATTCAGCAAGAATTCATGTTAAACATATTTAGCTTGATCAGAAGGTTACAATGACTGCAAGAGTCGAGCGGGATGTTAAGAGTTTTTCTGTTTCTTTTACTGATCATTTTCGGGTTAAAGCATGATTTAAACAGATTCACACTCAATCGCTTTTGCAATAATGAGTTCAAACAAATGTAATCTTACAGTGCTACATTATCAGCATGCTATCTGATTTTGAAATCTTGAAGTTAATCGATCTGTTTAGATAAAATAACTGACAAAGATGTTATTTTCATCACAAACAAAATTTTCACAGCAGAAAGCAGCAATTAAAGATGTAATGCTTGCAATGTTATTAGTTTGGCATGTGATATAGGGAAAAAAGTTTACACATAGCTTAAGCCACTTTGAAACTCTCCTTTTTTAAATTATTATTATTATTTTATATGCTATGTTATGAACATAACATTTCAAACATACTGAAATACTTTATTCACAGAGTGAAGGCGGAGCGTGCTTCTGGTATCAGTGCGCGCGGAGGGGAAGTTGTTGCTGCTCATAGACTCTGTTGCGAGTGAGAGAGATGTTTCACCTGACGAAATGCAGACGACCGCGGCTGCACAAGCACAGCACATCCGCCAAAAATCAACTTGGAGCAATGCTCGTTCATCAACTCGCCAAGCTTTACTTTTGTACGTCGCATGGCAGTAAATAATTCGATAATATGACCATGCAGTCAATACAGATATTTAATAAAAACATTAAAACAAGCAGGGCTGTAAAATAAAACAATAAAAATGTACGGCAGGTCTACACCGGACACGAGTGGAACGATCCAACAAAAGACAACAGAACACAGTGATGGATACACTGGACACGATCCCTATCAGTGAACTGATGCTCGTTCTGTTTATGATGAAATGTTCTGACACTGTGTTCAGATGATTTGACACTATAGTGTGATGTCATCAAGTTTAGACACACTTTTCGCTGTGGGTTCGCACAGATGACAACTCTGGCGTCCGGTGTAGACACAGACAGTGACTGCTCTATTTACAAATAAGTTCTGTAAGAAAAAAAAAAAAAAAATCTAAACCAGTGGCATAACGAGATGGAGATATAAACTAGATAAACTATTAACAGGTCCTCCATCCATGACACTGACTCACTGCTGAGCTGCCAGTTTTAATCTGAACAGCTCTTAAAGCTGAGTGGATGGTTAAATGCATGATGGGCTAGTATTAAAAAAAAAAATAGCATCTTTTTCAGCATTAAGGTAATAACAGTAATTAATATAATATGAATAATACTGCACACCTTTTAAATGTGTCCAATCTAAAATATGGTTTAATACCATGTAGCTTAGAAAATATAAGCACAGACTCTTTCTCGTTCTAAGAAATGCACATAACTTCATAAATACCAAACTTTCATCTGTGTATATTAAATATTAAATATATTAAATATTTAAACTATAGTGTTTTTCTTTCATTTTCCGTGACTGAAGCAATCAAATGTAACACATCAGTGAGGCAAAACTGACGTCTATTTGCGAAAATATGCTGCAAATGCACTTTATACCGCCGCCGCCGTGGTACCCGTGGCGGTAAAAGAGGCGTTTTCGATGTCTACTTAGTGTACTTACTGTAGAGTCCATGATATTTTATTTCTGACATAAAATAAACATGATAAATATACATTTTGTTTACCAGCATCATATTTTTTCTTTTTTTTTCAGTTATGTTCTGCTCTCAAAGCCTATTGAGTTCCCTGGGGATCCCCCATTTATTCCCATCCTATGTGGGATTGGATTGAACCACCTTGCACTCTGGTCGGCCATCTGTTTCTCTAATACATAGTAAACTTAATGATCACTGGGCAAAGCTTCTTTGTAATGAACATATATGGAATTGTGAATTAACAGATTTTTTAGGGAGAGGGTATTGTCTAATCTAATCTTCTAAAAACTTGGCTCATTGTTTTATCAATGTCATCCATAGAGCATACATAACTCCTTACAAGATGTTTAAAATTAAACTGCACTCGACCTATAGCTGCCATATCTGTAACACTGTATCACCAGGTACTTTTCTCCACGCGTTTTGGGAATGTCCAGTTGTTGTTAACCTATGAACTCATGTGAAATTTGTTTTGTCCTTTTTACTTCAAATTGATTACACGTCTAATCCATGTTTGTCTTCTCAGTGACTATTCTAACTCATGTATAAGTTAGAGGTGCTGTAGGGAACTTTTGTAAAAAAATATTTTTTACATATTTATTAAACCTGTCATTATGTCCTGACAGTAGAATATGAGACAGATAATCTGTGAAAAAAATCAAGCTCCTCTGGCTCCTCCCAGTGGTCCTATTGTCATTTGCAGAAACTCCATCGCTTCCGGTAAAAAATAACCAATCAGAGCTGCGGTCCGTAACTTTGTTCGTGTTCAAAATGTAGAAAAATGTATATAATAAGCGAGTACACCATGAATCCATTTTGCAAACCGTGTTTTTGGCTTGTCCATAATCACTAGGGTGCACCTATAATAAGTGTTTATATTCGGACTATTTTAGATTGCTTCGGAGATACCGCGGCGGAGTAACCCAGTACCTTTGTAATTCTTCATAGTCATAAACAGAGAGAAGTAGTTCCGGCTATGATGTTCTTCTGCTAGACGCAAGCAGTTCTGTTTATTAACCGCTAGAGCATCAAAAGTTCCCTACAGCAGCTTTAATTAAAGAAGAGGTTTTACAGCTGCAAAGACAAGAAGAAACTGGTTTACACCAAACATATGTGCAAAACATTTTGGATTCATAGCCTCCTTGGGACAGTGGCCTGTGAATGTACAATGGCACAAATTAACAGGGCTAAACCTGATACCACTTCAGATATTTTGAACTATAAAAAGGAATGACTATATTTTCATCTCTTTTTTTAGATGGTAAATTAATGATAATGTGTGTTGCTTCCCCTTCTCTGTTTGTTTGTTTGTTTGAATGGATGTTATTCTGTTAAAAAAAAAAAAAAAAGTTCACAAAAAAAAGTTATTCTAGAAAAATCATGAGTACACAATTTTATACAATCTAAAGTATTGAAAAAAACATTATGTAGTGAGAAACAAATAAAAGTGAAAAAGTGTAGGACTAAATCTGGTAAGATTTTACACAATGCTCTTTGTATTGTTGCAAAATTTGTTCATGAAAACCAAGTAAATATATTTCTATACAACTACAAACTATAAAATATTTTTGAACGTATAGCACAGTAATAAGGCAGCTAAATATGATAGATAGGACAGAACAAGAAAAGCACAAAGGGAAGAGATACTGATGTGTAGTGTATTATATCTGTGAAATAGTTTATTGAGACATTTCTATTAACAGTTTAATGTTACTGAGCGAGTGAAAAACAATTAATAATGCTCTCTACTCTAGTACTGTGATATAACAGAAACCCGGAAATGATCATGCTTTGGCAATAGCACTAAACTCCAGCAACAAAGTCCTTTTATGCAAAATCATTGATCTTTATCTTCAGATCAAGTATAATAACAGAATCACTGAATCATCTTGGACATACTTTTTATTGTCTTGACTGTTGTAACCAAATGCAACACGCAGTTTAAATGCTAAATGGATGAACAGACAGCTGTAGCGGAGAGAAGAATTAAGGTAACTTGAATTTAATGAAAAATATTCATCTGTACCTCACATTAAACTATGGAATGGCTTCAGAAGACTTGGAATATAGAGCACAGAAATGTTATGGTATTTTGTGTTTTTGTTCCATTCGTGGGGCTTTACAATAACAAAATATTATACGCCCAATATCGGATTTGGATCATTCTCATCTGACTGATACCCAATCCAGCAGAAAATGGCAGTATCGGGGCATATACCGATACTCATTGGTACATTTTTTTTTAAATTTAACCTTTATTTAACCAGATGATCTCATTGAGATTTAAAACCTCTTTTTCAAGAGAGACCTGGCCAAAATGGCAGCATTTTAACAGCACATAATTACAAATATGATCACCAAACATATACACAACAACAAGAGACATTTAAACAATATCCTCAGATACATAAAAAACATCAACATCAGACTACTTAAAAGTACAATTTATACTAACCATAGGTTTAAAACAATTTGATTATTTTAAAAACAGTGACAACAATTGATGGCATCTATTTCCAAGACTTTCATGCATTGCTTAAATTCACCAATAGAAATCAGAGTTCGCAATTGCAATTCAGACTGTAATGTGTTCCAAGTGGACGGGGCTGCATAACTAAAAGCCTTCTTACCAAGCTCTGTACGAACTGTAGGTACAGATAACAAGTACATATCACCAGAGTGTAAATTATAAGAACTAACATTACGTGACATATAGGAGCAAAGATAAGATGGAAGCATATCCAGCATAGACTTATAAATAAAAATAAGCCAATGTATATGCCTCCTCACTGACTATGAGGGCCAGTTTGTCATTTTGTACAAAGTACAAAGATGTACTGATGCCTTACATCCAGTCACAAATCTTAATGCATTATGGTAGACAGTATCCAACAAAGACAAACATTTATCAGGCGCATTTCTTTAGAGCAAATCACCATAATCAAGTGCAGGGAGGAAGCTAGTCTTATTCTAGTTTTCCAAGAAAAACAGGCTGTGTTTCTAAAATAAAATCCTATTTTTAATTTGAGCTTTTGAATCAGTTTATCAATGTGCAACTTAAAAGAAAGCTGATCATCAATTAATATACCCAGATATTCATCAAATTTTACTTGTACGATCTGCTCACCATGTATAGTAAAAATACTTTGTAAACTGTCCAAAGACTTCTTAGATTTTGAGTAAAGCATAATCTTAGTTTTCTCAACATTCAAAACTAGTTTAAGCTAATGCAGTAGTTAGTAAACCAATCAACAGTATGGTCAGAAAAAAACAATATTTCGTAGCTTTTCCAGCAAAATGCAATGGTCCACTGTATCAAATGCTTTGGCTAAATCTATAAAAAAAGAGCTACACAAGTGTTCTTGCTGTCCATTGTCTCACTAATGTCATTAATTACCTTCATTGCAGCAGCAGTAGTACTATGCTGCCTTCGAAATCCAGACTGTACATCAGACAAAATAATGATTGGAAACCAAATAGTATTTTAACTGATCAACAACCAATGTTTCTAACACTAGCTAAAATCGGTAATTTGGAAATTGGTCTATAATTATCCAAACACGCGTAATCTCCTCCCTTTAAAAGAGGGAGTACATATGCCGATTTCCAAATTCTTGGAATCTCATTGTTAACTAGGGTTTGATTAAAAATAATTGCAATTGGTTCAGCAATAAAATCAGCAGCTATTTGCAAAAAATAATGCTCTAAAGTATCAGGACCAGGAGATTTACTAGGGTCCAAAGCAATAAGAGCTGTTTTCACATCAGCGACGGAGAAAGGTTTTAGACAAAAGGGTTCTTTACTTGCCACCGATTTCTGGGGCGGAACTGAAAAATTAAAACAGTTTGTTAATGTTGATTTGTTTGCAATGAGTTGACGTTCAAACAAGGAACCTGCTTCCACAAAGTGCTTATTAAAGCACTCTAAAATTGCAGACTTTTCTGATATGACTGTTTTATCCTTAAAAATACATGGAGGTAATTCATTATGACAATTTGAGGTACATTTTTCAGGACTTTCCAGAATTTCCGGGGATTGTTTAGGTTTTTCATTGTAGCTGCTAAATAAAAATCAGATTTTGCCTTTTTAATAAGAAATTTACAACGATTACGCAACTGTCTAAAACTGAGCCAGTCTAAATCTGTCCCGGACTGCCTGGCTTTAGCCCAGGCTTGGTTTCTCTGCTGAAGAAGATTAGCCAGCTCCGGAGTAAACCACGCATTGTCACGTCCCTTTACTCTTAACCTCTGAAAGGGAGCATGCTTGTCCACAATACTAATAACACCTTCATAAAAATATTTCCAAGCTAGCTCCACCTTGTCAATAAGTAAAATTCTGTCCCAGTCAAAACAAGGCAAATCATGCAAAAATGCTTGCTCACAAAAGTGCCTCAAATTTCTTTTAAAAATTATTCTAGGTTTAATCTTAGGCAGTTTTGTATTTCTTACTGCTGCAATGACACCGTGATCACTCAAATTGTTTGCAAACACACCTACATCTGAAAATTTGTGAGGTGTGTTTGTCAAAAACAAATCAATAAGAGTGGATTTGTTAGGATTTCTTTTATTAAATCTAGTGGGACTATTTATTATCTGTGTAAGATTTAAACCATTACAGTGATTTTTTAAATCAACAGACAGAGAGGATAACCAGTCCCAATTTACATCTCCCACTAAAACAGTCTCACTGTAATCAAGTTCATTAAAAAAATTCCATTAAATTTGGCAAAGCATCAACAACCACAGAAGGGGGTCTGTAACAGCCAATAACATTAATATACTGACCTTTGGCTGTTTCAAGGTTTAATGCTAAGATATCAAATTGTTTAACAGTAGATGTAAAAAATAAGATCCTGTTGTTAAATTTAGTCTTAACATAAATTGCAACCCCCCCCCCCCCCTTATTTAAATGATCACAATGGAAAACTCTATAGTCATTAATCATAATGTCCTTATCTAAAATAGATTTTTTTAGCCAGGTTTCGGAAATTACTACAACATCTGCATTTGTTTGAGTAGCCCATATCCTGACCAAACTACAAGCATTTAAGTGAATAAAACCAAGACCCGACCTGGATTTAAAATCTTCAGGAGTACTAAGGCTATTAATATTAGGGCCAGGATTAGGATGTACATTTCCCGAGATCAAGAGATTTTTATTCCCTGTGTAGTCCACCGCGATCAGCACAAAAAAGGCTGTTAAAAAACGCCATTCAGGAGTAATACGCCTCTTCGCGTCCCCCAAAAAAGTCTGCGATGTTGCAATCAATTCCACAAATGGGAGAACCACAACAAGCAATGCAATGTATAGCCCAACAAGCCAGTGCAAGATTGTTCCACGCGGATCTGTAGAGGACCACACAGAGCCAAAACCCCACTCCCGTCACCAGCTAGGAAATTCCACAGCTCCGTTCAAAGGGAGCATTCCACCTGTCGATGCCCCACAACTGCCCAGATGAGTCCACCGATCCAGGCACAAGCAAAGTAGGAGTAGGCTTCCCAAAACGAACTCTACTACAGAAAGCAATCAGTAAAGTACAATGCAATCCTTCTGCAATCTGTCCGGATATTTCAAAATTCATAACAAAACAAAAAAACTAAGACTTCACTCAACAAACGCTCGTGCTGTCGTGGATGCTGCCATCTTGGATATTGCCATGTGCGATGTCACCCAAATACATCCCTAATCACATTACCGATCCAAGCATGGATATGCCAATTACCGACATAAGCTATAGCAGTGGTGTTATGTGTGGGACATAAACAGCACAATCTCTGAAAAGCTGTCAGATATCTGAACATTGTTGCAATCCAAGTGCACCCATTCATAGCAACTGTGTTTCTTGCCAGTGATGGCTGTTACCAACAGGATAAAACACCATGCTACACTGCCAGATTTGTCAAGGTTCGAGAAACATGATGGTGAATTTCTGTTAATACCTTGGCCTCCAAATTCACCGGACATGAACCCAAATAAAAAGCAGATTCGCGCTACGGCGAGAGTGATTTCACCAAGTACAACATGTTCCTGGATCAACATCCTTGTTGATCCTGGAACAACATTTCAATCAACCAATCAGAACTGAGATATAACTTTTCAGAAAATATCTGTTTTAGGCTTACAATCAGAGTTAGGTGCTTCTACACCCTTGTTAATCAGCTACCATTCCTCACTGATTTTAGGAATAAATTATGGGTAAGGTTAGGCTTAGGGGTAATCATCAGAAGATGTGGATCCAGGAACATGTCTTACTTGGCAAAATCACGGCGACCTTCGTGCTACATCGCCACCACTGCGTAATGTACGGGACCTGCTGTTGACATTATGGTACCAGATACCTCAAAATACCCCTTTTTGAATCAGCGACTGGCCAGTGCTTTCTGGGCTAAAGGAGGTCCTACAGGTTATTAAATAGGTGAACACAGTTTAATGACTCATCAGTGTACATCAATTAAACTGAAATACTGTCAGATGATTTTCATGTCTCTTTCTTTAATGTAACACTAAAACTAACAAAATTAATGCAAGAAACAAACAGAAACCTTTAAAACAAAAGAGAAAAAAGAGAGGTGATATGTACACTTTTTCATAAAAGCATTGGTACACTTTAAATGGGTTCTATCAGCTTTTGACATGCCATATTGTGACATTCACATCCAGTGTATAATGTCTAATTATTCGTTGATGTCTTGCTTTGGAGACAGTAATATGCAAATTGTGTTAATTTTTTAACCTTGAATAAATAAATGCTTTGTTTATAATGATAATGACATTTTAAGCTATGGATTCTGTAGAGAATTTCAATTATATAAAGATGTCTTATATGACCCCTTTAAAACACCTTCAGGAAGCCCTGTGTCATTTAAGGCAGAGAACTTGAGTGAATCTAAGAAATACCTTTCTGGTCTGATGTAAGAGACAATGGAGTCCAGAGGAGGGAGAGGGTCAAAACCCATTCCTGGCTGTGTGGTCACTTCCTGTAAGGGACCAAAAGAACCTTTTTAGTATTAAATAATGAAACAAATAAACTATATATATGAACAAAACTACATATCAAATTTAATACTTTGTCTAACAGAGAATTATTCCTTATAAGCCAACATAATACAAAATCAACACAGGTTTATATGTCAGCCAAATGTCCTCACTTATATAGTGAAATATCAATCAACTAGTGAGGGCATTTTTGTGTCCTTAATGGTTAAAAAGGATAATAAATTGACATTAACACATGACATTATGCTGCGTTTCCACCGCAGGAACTTTACCCAGGAACTAGGGACTTTGGCTTGGTACTTGGTGTGTTTCCACCGCAGGAACCAGGAACTAAATAAAGTTCCGGGTAAAAAAATGCCCCTCAGAAAGTCCCTGCTGGCGAGGTGGTACTTTTTCAAAGTTCCAGAACTTTCGGGGGAGGGACTTTGGCGCTAAACATCCTGATTGGTTGAGTTCACGCAGCATTGGTTGAGTTCAACCACCATTTATTCTGATCAAAAATATTACTGTTATTGTGTCATGAAATGTAATTTTAAAAGTATTTCAGGCGAGAATGTAGTTGTTTAAAACTCAAATCTGTTGTTTATTTATAAAGACAGGACCTATTTAAAAATGTGTTTCACCGATCACGGAGACGGTGAGCTCCACACGATCAGCGGGAGCTCAGTGATCATGTATCCGACGAGAAGCAGCCTCACCTCAGCTAGACCTTCTGATATGTCTCTTTAGTGGTTAAACATAAAATATAATTCAGCTGCGGGGTAAATCTAACAGGTTTTCTTTGGTCTGTATTCAATTTATCTATATGTTAAAATGAAAATAAAAAAGACAAGTCTATATAATATTTCGTTTCGTTGTAATGGCTGTATATAACGTTACAAATATCCCTGAACTAAGTACATTTCTGCAGTTGTTATTATGTTTAAATGAAAACGAAAGGAGGCAGTGGTATTTTATATCCTATTTCATTTTATTGTAAATATACTGAGGGGAAAATTGCAGTAGCCAAAGCGATCTGAGTTCACGCAGCATTTATTCGGATAATTTTCAAATATTACTGTTATTGTGTCATGAAATGTAATTTTAAAAGTATTTCAGGCAAGAATGTAGTTGTTTAAAACTCAAATCTATGGTTTATTTTTAAAGACAGCGCCTGTTTAAAAATGTGTTTCGCCGATCTCGTAGATGGTGAGCTCCACTCGATCAGCGGGAGCTCAGTCCTCATGTATCCGCAGAGAGCAGCATCACCACCTTTGTCAGACAAACCAATTTGGCGGATTCACTCGCATAATTTTTTACACTCACGTTTGTCATTCCTGAAACAGTATACGTGAACATAGACCGCGAACATAGACCGTTTAAAAAAATGGATGACATATCTCCACTTCCTTCCACTATAGAAAAGCCAAAACATTCTCAGTATTTGGAACCACAGTATGCACAGCAGGGATTGTGAGGTGGAGCCACGATATCTAAGTTCCACCCAAACTCACACAGACCCAATCGCAAGATCACAATCATGACACAACACCCCATTTTTTATAGCAAACTAATTAAAAGCATACTTGTTAGAATATCAAACACATACATACATCAGCATGCTGAGATCTACCTTAGATGACAGAAAATGTCTTCTGAATTTTTTTTTTTTTTGGAGTGTCATTTGATGATTTATTTTGTCTCAGAACCCATTACATTACATAGAGAAAGCGGGTTTATGACCTACTGTATTACTGCATCCAGTCACTTGGGGGCAATCAAGATGCTTTGGCTTCACTTTTCAAGACTCATGTGGCACGCTTGTCTTAGACAAACAAAACTTTTCTTCAAACTGTGAATGTAGTATGTAGAGAAACCTTAAACCTTAAAGTATTAAATTACATCTCTTTCAGTTGACTCTGGCGATTCTGTGGTTCTCATACTTCTCGAACTATCAGCAGCATTTGACACTATTAATCAGTCTATTCTAGGAATTTTCCTAAAGTCGGCTCCAATAATCCCTGAAAAATCAAAGCTCAAACCAAAGAAAACAAGCAAAACAGAAAATACTTTTGGTCTCATGCATTGAAGGTTTACAGAGGATGCCCTCCAAATCAACACTGGCTCAATTATATGCAGTTTAAAAAAGTATGTTCTGATTACAGCATTCTTACTGCCTCAAGGTGTACTTTAGAAAATTAGGGGTGTCTCTTACTAAGGGAAGGGTAGCTGTTGCCTCCTTGATCTCAGACATCAGCACATGTCTATGGATGTTCCTGGGAGCACTCTGGTATCGCTGCTTCCTCCTGTCCAATACAGACCCAGAAAAAAAATATCAATATTCTCACCTTCTTAAACAGGAAAAAGAAATGTACCCAGAACAAATAAATTCAATACAAATGTTTTTTAAGCTAAAACCTTACCTTTTTACTTTGGTTTTTAACAAGCAAATTATTTTTCTGAAGCATTTGTTTTGTATATATCAAGTTCACTTTATTATTAGTTGCTTATAATCTCATTATTACATATTTACTAATTGTATCTCATTATCATTATAAAGAGGGTTTAATCCTTAATGGCATATTATGGCATTTACTTTTCATGTGAAGTACTTGGTGCTAGGGCTGTGCAAAAAATCGAATGCGATTTTCATGCACATCTCATCAGTAAAGACGCTCCTTTAATTAGAAGTATTATCTCCAGCATGTGTGTTCAGATCAGGGTTGCCAGGTTTTCACAACAAATTATGCCCTTTTGCTTCTCAAAACTAGTCCAAAACTAATCGCGATTCCAGGAGGTTCCCAGAAAAAAAAAAAAAAAAAAAATTGCTTCCCGGGGTTAAAATATACGTTTGGTTTTTTGACATGGTTGTCTTGGTAAAATTCGCATTTTAGGGGCTAAATATAACGTTATTGGTATTGGGGTTGCTTCGAACCGCGGACATGGAAAACAATCACAAACTTTGCAACACTGGTTCAGGTGGAGCGGCAGTTACTACACAGAGCCGTAGTCTACCGACAACTAACACAAAATCGCTTTCAAAATCGACAAAGAATCGCCACCGATTTTAAAATCGATTTTGTGTAGATTGTCAGATAATTACGGCTCTGTGTAGTAAATGCCAACCAATGTTGCCAAGTCTGTTGTTGTTTTTCATGTCCACGGATCGAAGCAACAATACCAATAACGTGATATTTAACCCCTAAAATGCGAATTTTACCGAGGAAACCATCGCATTAAACTTAAAATGTAACCCCGCAAAGCATTTCTTTTTGATCAGGGAACCTCCTGGAAACGCGATTTTGGCTAGTTTTGGACTAGTTTTGAGAAGCAACTGGGCAGGATTTGTTATGAAAACCTGGCAACTATGATCTGAACACACATGCTGGAGATATACTTCTAATTACAGGAGCGTCTTTACTGATGAGATGTGCATGAAAATCGCATTTGATTTTTTGCACAGCCCTACTTGGTGCTTATTGTAAAGCAATTTGAACTCTTCGAATGGAAGGTGGTATGCAAATAAAGTATTTATTATTATTACACTGAGTAAAAGGCCATGTCATTGGAGTCAAGGAAAGAGACATTTATAACCTTGTTATTGTGGTCAACATGACTTTTCACTCTCTGGATGAAAATGGAATTCCATGAAATGGAAACACCTTGTTTACAGTACAAATTCACTCTGATATGGAGAAAGTGAATAAGTGTTCAATTATGCTTTTTACTCTTTTGCATAATGTTGCTATGCGAGCATGAAAAAAAGCACAGTCCTTACAAAGCAATAACTCCAAAGGGAATTATTCTCTATATCAGTATACACTGTCTATGTACTTCCTCAAATGTCTCAGTTGTAGTCCCTTTCAATATCAGTCTCTCAACATTGCGGCAGATAGTGGCAATATAGGGAAAAACCCTTTCTCCTAGAAATACTTTAATCGGATAATTAACAAATTTTTTTGTCATAATAAAATAGACCTAAGAAAACAATAGCATTTAAAATGTCTTCAAATACATATATAATAACAATTAAGTAAGGGATAATCAATGGCTTGCAGTGCATTAAAGGATTTTAAATGCAGACGCGGAAGTAAAGAACCACCTGACCTGCTTATTCCTTGGACATTTGCCAAGTTAAAAGTAGTATTGCTCCATGTGGTGCAATCTTTGACCAAATAGGTAAAAATCACAGTTAGGGCTGTCACTTTTGTGAAAAAATCATTTTCGATTTTTAAGACATAAGTGTGTGTTGAATCAATTGTAAAATCGATTTTCCATGTCAAAAAAAAAAAAACATTTCCTTTTTCAACGTCAAATAACGGACGAATGCAAAAAGATACAAGTCAGCAATATTTCTTATTTATTGGCATGAAGTTTCGTGCAGAATAACAAACAGCAACAGGAGTGCAACATTCTCGAAAAAATATATATGCAGAGGGGACGGCTGCCATAACAAAAGAAAAACATGACTGCAGGCTTTAACCCGGCTGCATTTATGATTTAGGCAATTCAAAAATCTCCAAAATTATTTTAAATAATGATTCAATCCATTTCAAACAACTGTTCAAAAAACTTGACTTGGACTTGAGAACAGCCCATGTGTGTTTTATTGAACGTAACCGACACTTAGGCTAGGCGGCACTAGGCAGGCATAAGGAAATGAATCAAAAGGCTAGGGCCATTACAAATTTATTGGACAGGAAAACAAGTCGATCAAGCAGAGCATTTCTTATTCACTGTATGTCCAGCTGACGCACTCCGACCGCACTGATGTCCCAGGGACACTCAGGTACAGCTGCGGAAGGTGGGGGTATTACCGGTCGCTGTCAGCTTGCAGTGGTCCTTTTCATAACTCAGAATCTCCTGTAACTAGATGCGCGAATGAGGTGAATTCGCATCTACCACCGCGCGAGACCTCCAGACGTTTGTAAATGTGTCTTTACATTTACTTAACATTGAAATCATTCGCGCCAGACACTTTATTTGCGTTTGGTGTGGCTCAGCATAAGAGGTCACTTTCGACGTTATCAGTGTAAAATTGCTGGTATTTAATGTCTAGCTTTCGCAACGCATACAGCACTCTTGGAATTCTTTATTTTCTTTTTCTGCTTGTTTGTGAGTTTTGTTACATTTTTTTTTTTTTTTTCTTTTAAAATTAATAGTGTACATACTTGGTTAAAATCGATTCCCGATTTTCATTTTCGAAACTTTTTTTGGTTGGTCCGATCGATTGTGCAATCGATTTTCTAACTAAAAGTGACAGCCCTAATCACAGTTATTATCATCAGGTACTGCAGACACAGATGAAATAGTGAAATAATTAAATGTATTTGAATTAATTATAGATTTTTTGTTCGAGAGAAAGATGACCGTTGTGTGTGTGAATTACCTGTGTCTGTACATCTCTCTCCTACAAATAATGAAGTTGTGAGTTTAATTAATTAGAGATTTTCCCTTCTCATTGCTGAGGAATATAATGCAGTGATCCAGTAGCCTAAGCCAAGCCATTTTATTAATAAAAGTTGTGGGGGCGCCTGTGTTTGTGTAGGTTTATGAATTGTTTACCATACAAATCTGATGAAATGGCACTTCTTGCATTTCCAGGTATAATAATTATTATAATAAACCCAAACTCACAGCAATATGCAGAGGTCAAGTATGAAATGCTCAAAGCATGTAAATGATAACAGTTCTTTTGGATCAGCATTTTCTTTTAATGCAGCCACTCGCTGAACCTGCTATTGAGATTATAATGATTCATTGAAGCTCGCGACTTGTAAACGCCCACACAGAAAACAAAGCAGTGAGACACTTTCTAGTTTTATTTTACTGTTTGCTTTGCACTGAGAGGAATAAGACATAATTCACCCCAAGAAGATGCGCTGAGGATTACCTCAGTATATATTTATATACTTGTATTAGGTTTCACATAATGTGTACACATTTTACTAGTTTGACTTTTTCCAAACTAATTTCTGACTAAATGTATAATCAAGTGAAACATTATGAAGATTAATTTACATCATCTAAATGTTTTATTGTATTACTAGTATCAGTGACCTTTACAATAATGTAAATAATGTAGTTTATTTGAAAGCACATAAACAATATACACTTTGAAAATGCTAGTTATGTGATGTTCATTTATATATTTCAACATTACACAATACCAGTCAATAGCAGTTTGCTAAAGCAGTAATTTATTTTTAAATTTAAGCCATAAAGTTTTTTTTTCTATTTAAAATAACTGCTTTTTATTTGAATATATTTTACAATGTAATTTATTCCTGTGATCAAAGCTAAATTTTCAGCATCATTATTCCAGTCTTACTCCAAGTGTAATATACACTATACCATTCAAAAGCTTTGAGTCATTATATATAAAAATTAAAACTTATTTAGCACACACATGATGATAAATAAAAGCTATTCATATGATAAATGTTACAATGCTGTTCTATCAAAAAAAAAAAACTGAAAACAAATATTTTCAGCTCTTTTCAGAATAATAACTATATATATATATATATATATATATATATATATATATATATAGAGAGAGAGAGAGAGAGAGAGAGAGAGAGAGAGAGAGAGAGAGAGAGAGAGAGAGAGAGAGAAGAAAATCAGAATATTAGAAGGATTTCTGAAGTATCGTGTGACTGGAGTAATGATGCTAAAAAATTCAGTCTTGAAAGTCAGCTTTGATTGTTCCTAATAAACTGGTTAACTGCACTCGAAAGTGAATTTCAAATTATTTTGTGGTTTAATTAATATATTCTAAATAAACTACAAACATAAAAATATACAAATTTATTTTTGTCCTCACATTCTTTCTTGTAACTCTTCTCCTCTCAGTCACACACCTGACTGAAATGCTCATTATGCATCTCATTATGCGGGTCTTTGTCTTCTCAGGTGTAAATCACATTGATATTCATGATAGTTGATGACTATTCACATATAACTTTTACAAATGAAAATGTCAATGAATCTATTGTTTCTTGTGAGTGAGTAAACAAGATGATTTTAAAGCAAAAATTCTAGGCTTCAAGCTCCAGGTTTGACAGTCTAGTGAACAAATGTTCGTATGTGTTTTATGACCTTATTTCAGTTACTTCAAAATTGTAGTTTTCAATAACCACGCATAAACGTTGTTTTCTCAAAAACACAAACATGTACATAAATGCTATTTATATATCATTGTAGCCCAGTTTGTACCGAATACAGTGTTTTCAGACTGTAGCCATGAATATATTTATAAGCAACTGAAAAAAACACAAAAGTCAAAGCCCCAAAACCCCCTAGACCTCAAAGGGTTAAAGGGGCCATTTAATGCGATTTCATTTTCTCCTTTCTCTTTGGAGTGTTACAATATTTTGGTGCATAAAGAACATTTGTAAATCTGTAAAGACTAAAGTCTCAAATCCAAAGAGATATTCTTTATGAAAGTAAGGAGTCAACAATGCCTACCTAAAACAGCTCGTTCTAACATGCCCCACCTCAAGATGTGGAAATATTTGCATAACGCTTCCCACACAAATAAAGGTGGGATATCTTTTATTCCCACTGTTGTAAACGCCACCATGTTGTGGAGAAGTTGTGTGCTTCATTTTGTAAGCAAAACTACTTTGTTTGGCCTTCCAAAAGAGGACACAACTAGGAATCAGTAAGTTGTATTTAAAGGTGCATCTCAATAAATTGCAATGTCGTGGAAAAGTTAATTTATATATGTAATTCAACTCAAATTGTGAAACTCGTGTATTAAATCAATACAGTGCACACAGACTTAAGTAGTTTAAGTCTTTGGTTCTTTTAATTGTGATGATTCTGGCTCACATTAAAGGTCCTATGACATGGATTATTTCCTTTTCTTTAAATGCTTTTTAATGTTTCCTTAGGTGTACTTATATTGTTAGTATGATTTTTACATTTAAAATGTAGAAATAAAAAGCATTTTTATATCCTGATATTAGCCCTCTGGCTTGAATGCTCTGTTTGAAGGGGCGTGTCTGCTGTGAGACTCCGAGTAAACGACAACTGTTGTGATTGGCTGACATCTTTGCATACGAAATGCATATTACATGTGGAACCCCTCTGAAATATATATATTTCAGAGGGGTTCCACATGTAATATATTTATATTTACTATTACAGCTTTCGAGATTAAGGAATCGTGGAAGTGTTGATTATATAATTATTTTTTCGATCTTTTCCCATCACATGAAAGGCTGCAGTGATGAGTCTGTTTATCGCGTGAATGCAGTGATCTCATCATTATCGCAACTCGTTTTCTCTCACAAAATGCTTTCACCACAACTAACAGCAAACACATGAATGCACCACATGAATACAGTAAGAGCTCCGTTGTGCAGCATATCAGCGTCACTTCGTTGTAACGGCAGTTTGGGCAAGAGTGCAGATATACTCGCGATGTGTGACAGCTCCGAAAAAAAGGGAGCGTTCTTTGATCGCTCTCTGTAGTTAAATCACAATTTAAAGGTGCTGTAGGGAACTTTTGTAAAAAAATTTTTTTTTACATATTTATTAAACCTGTCATTATGTCCTGACAGTAGAATATGAGACAGATAATCTGTGAAAAAAAAATCAAGCTCCTCTGGCTCCTCCCAGTGGTCCTATTGCCATTTGCAGAAAGTCATGCGCTCCCGGTAAAAAACAACCAATCAGAGCTGCGGTCCGTAACTTTGTTTGTGTTCAAAATGTAGAAAAATGAACATAATAAGCGAATACACCATGAATCCATTTTCCAAACCGTGTTTTTAGCTTGTCCTGAATCACTAGGGTACACCTATAATAAGTGTTTATATTCGGACTATTTTAGATTGCTTTGGGGATACCGCGGCGGAGTAACCGAGTACCTTTGTGATTCTTCATAGACATAAACAGAGAGAAGTAGCTCCGACTACAATGTTCTTCCGCAAGACGCAAGCAGTTATGTTTATTAACCGCTAGAGCATCAAAAGTTCCCTACTGCAGCTTTAAATAACAGATTTGTTTCATGCTACAGATTTGTTTCATGCTCTAAGAGAAACAACGTGAAGTTGATTGTTTAGTCACTGGCTTGATTCACTGATGCATAAACAGTATTAAACGATTTAGAAAGAAAGTCTGTGTGAACTTGAATAATTAGCTACACATCAGAAATCACTGATCACAGTTCAGGCATTAATGAACACTGTTACTCACTGTTTGTGGCGGTGCTGTCGAATCCATATCATAAAAGTCTGTTTGTAACGCCTGTGCTGACATTGAGACTGAATTATATGTAAATATTTGGGCAGGCAAAGCAGAGAAAGGGGAGGTAACATTTCTCCTTACAACCTCACAAAGAGGAGATTCAAGATCAGCCCGTTTGAGCTTTTCTTCTCTCAAAGGCAGAGAAAGATAGCAAAATCTCGATTTACACCGATTAAAACTTCTAGAAACTTGGGGACCATATACAGGCTAGGGGAACTCAATGTAAAAAAACCTCAGAAAGTGAAATTTTCATGTCATAGGACCTTTAAAAAAACGGAACGGAACAGAAACAGGTCAATTTAGCTCAAAGGGAATCATTTAAGATTTTAAAGGGAATTTGAACAGAATCACTTTCACGGCTGGTCACTTAGACGCCCTGCGATTCAGTGAACGAGCCGTTTAACATAAAATCTGCCCTGGAGACTAATATCCAAACTGTAGTGAAACACTATCAATTAGCACAGTAACAAGATCGGCAGTTTAAGACATTAACTTGTAAGCACAAAACACAAGATACTTCTCTTTTCAATATGAATAAGGCTTTATTAGATAAATCTAAGACATATAAACTAATCTAACACAAACGCATACACTCACACATTCATACAAGTTGCAGGAAGATCGAAAGTTAGGGAAAGATGAGTTTAAGAGAATGGAAATATGGAATCCCAAGTTTACAGCAATACGTTAAATTGCATAGACATGAACAACCATCAATCATGTAATTAGTTCCTCAATGAGGTTAAAATTATATTAGATACACCAGTAAAGGTCACAGTCTGGAGGTAAAGTTACTTGCGTCTCCTGTGAAGGAGCCTCGGTGAAAGGGCTATCCCGAGGTCGCTGATTGGTTGGAAGTTCAGTCGCTGAAGTGACGTCTTGGGAAGCCCGTGGTTGTTGGCCGTTGGCTGAAAGTGCAGAGTCGTGTGGGCTGGTTGAAGTTGAACGGGCACCCGAGGTCAGGCGTCGGAGACTCGACGTTACAAAACTTAACTCAGCAGTGTTAATTTTGACACGAAATTTTAATTTAGTTTTAGTCTTATTCTTTTGACTATAATTCTTTTTAGTTTTAGTCAAGTTTTAGTCATCTGATTTGTTTTAATTTTAGTCTTATTTTAGTCGACTAAAATCGCTTGGTATTTTAGTCGACTAAAATTGCTTGGTATTTTAGTCGACTAAAATAAGACTAAAATCAATAACAGATTTACTAGACAATTTTTTACAGCTGGTATAGGAAACAAACTTAACCAAAATATATAAAACACAAATTCAACTTTATTTCAACACAACTGTGTCTTTATTTCGATTCAAAAGCTTTTATGCAGCAACAAACACTGTCATGATAATGTAAACAATAACTAGCTGCCAATTGACCATCAATAAAAGAAAAATAAAGTTAGGTCCAGGATCTTAAAGCTTACAGCTGAGCTGAACAATAAGTGCATACATTTAAAGTAAATATTTAATAAGTTGGGTGGATAAAAAAAGTAACAAGATTTTATAAGGTATTCATTTGTCTAGCAATATTGTATGTTTTAAATACTACAATATTGCTAGATTAGTATGTATAATGATAGGATGTGAACATTCACGTTTCACATGACTAATATAGAAATATTTGTGATATTGTCAACAAGTAGAACATTATAAAATATACTAAACATTAGTATTAATCAAATGTATGTATCATAATATTACGTATTAGTATTGTGCTCTCATCTAACTTGAAGAAGGGGCTATTTTACAGTACTTTTCAGTTCGTAATATTTAATGCTACAACATCTACGCACTGCAGTCTTCCAATTTTGCTTAGCTCAATAAACAAAAGAACATCGTTGTGAAATTACATTTGAGAAAATGTCCAGGTGGCTCGTCTGTAAATGTCTTTTCAAATTGGTTGTGTTCTTGCCACGAATGATCGCTCCGCGTGCTTTACAGTTGTTTTGTTTTGTTTGTCGTCAAACGCGAAGTGAGCTGTGGACATTTTGTCGCTCTTTTAGACATCACCTCTTCGAATGCCGTCTTCCCGGGAGCTCATTTAAAAACTGAAAACCTTCGCTTCACGTCTCAATAAGTCAGACTCGGATTGGTTCTCTTCTCTCATGCAGTCTCGCCTGTTCCGTTTTGCCGGTTCTTTTGCTCATTCCTCGCATCTCTCCCGTCTGCTGATTTGATTTTCGTCACAGTCTATTTTCGTCTCGTCCTTTATTCGTTGACGATAATGTCAGTCAATTTAGTCATAGTTTTAGTCTCCATCAGTGCCTTCTTTTTTAGTTTTCGTTTCGTTTTCGTCCGCAAAAATATATTTGTGACGAAAATAATGACGAAAATATTTAGTCAACGAAATTAACACTGTAACTCAGAACACGAAACTCTCAAACGGAAAAGAAAAGAAATAAAGTTTGACGAGACTAGGTTGTGTTCCTTCTCATCGTGGCTAAGTAGCAGCAGGCTTGCAGGCCGAAACATGCTGGAACCGCACTCAAAGAACAGTGATGTATAAACAGCATGGCTAGAAGCTAAAAGCTAAAGCTAGGTAGCAAAGCTACAAGCTAAAAGCTAAGAGCAGGCATGACTAATAGCAGAGACTAAAAAGCAGACTAAAAAGCAAAGATTTTACGATGTCCTCAGTTTTTAAACTGGCCTGTTGGCCACACCTCAAATGTTGTCTTGACAAATCAGATATTGTCTTGGCTCGGAGGGTTTCATAAATCATTTGTTTATCTTACCAAGCATGTGGTCTGAATTTTCCTGCCTTGCAGGGTCTAATTTTGGACATGATTCCTATAACACGAATACGATACATGGGACAAATAAATTATTGTCAGGGCTAATTCAAGCAAGAAGATTCGATCACACACATACCAAACACAATTATAAATCGTTAAGCTATGCCATAGTTATTAAAAAAAAACATACACAATAAGTGATTATAACATGATAGTCAAATGTGTGGGTTACACATAAATTAATATGGAGTGATGCGATGGACTGATTCATTTATGAGTCTTTTTGAGTTCATTCTGGTCCATATATATGTACAAAAGCAGTTTCTATGCCATTCTCATGACAAAGACTTTTCTGTGAAGACAGAGGTTTAAAGCCCTTCCCCCCCTTAGGAATTTCAGTCTGGTTCTGCTAGGTGGGGGGAAGTCAATGGAAGTGTTTAACTCATGGGTTTCCATGTGATGTCCAGTGTTGCATTTCAATTACAAACAACACATTTGGCACCAAATTTCTCTTCTTTGAATTGAAATTGTAAATAATTGTTCTAGTGGTGTTAATGTTGAAGCTGTTGTGTGAACAAGTTGGTTGGTCATCTTGCTTGGTTCTTGTGGCACTAGAACTGATTCATGACTTCCTGAGGAATTCGGCTCTCGTGTTTCAAACATCGCTTTGATAGACTCTTTAATTTGTCTGGTTCGACTCATTTCTGTTACAATCTCAACAAATTAGAATATGGTAAAATCAACTCAAAATACCTGCAAAGTTTTCCGGAGCCTTCAAAATGGTCTCTCAGTTTGGTTCATTAGGCTAAACAATCATGGGGAAGACTGCTGATCTGACAGTTGTCCACAAGACAATCACTAAAACCCTTCACAAGGAGGGTAAGCCACAAACATTCATTGCCAAAGAAGCTGGCTGTTCACAGAGTGCTGAATCCAAGCACGTTAATAATCTCTGAAGTGTCAGAGGGACTGGAATGTACAGTTGCATCTTACCCTTCAAATCCAAAAAAAAAATAGTGAATCCGTTTGTTAAAAAAAATGCTTGAGGAAACTGGCATGATTGACATATGGAGGGAACTCCACCCATCTGTGAGACAGTTTTCCTTTTTCTCGATGTAACGGAGGCTTGCCTCGGGCGATCACGTTTTGGTTGCACCAGCAACAAAAGCAAAGTCTGAGGTGTGGAAAATTTTGACCGTTATAATGAGAATAATGAGTGAATAATGATGCACCATCAGTGAGCGCAGAAACGCGCTGAAGCCATCTACAGTGGATTCAATCATTTTCCTCCACAAAAAAAAATGCAGGCTTTGCCTAATCGCTTTGAGTAAAGGTCAATCAAAATGTATTTGTCGGGCTCCGGCCGAAACCTGTCGGGCTCGGGTCCTGTCGGGCCTAACTTTTAAGGCCCGATTACAGCTCTAGTATAAATGAGTTTGTATTTTCAGGATCTAAATGAGAGAGTATATTATGTGGTGATATCTATGCAACACATTATATTTATAAGAACCTTAAAAGTTCTTCTTGTGAACCCCCCAATCTAATTTCAAATGCAAGACACCATATTAGAGACAGAGTTGTAAAACTTCCCTCCAAAAGGTACCATTCCTCATTGGCTCACTCAAATCCTGAGGGTGTGACATTGTCACCCTACAGTATATAGATCACTGATCACCAGATCAGGGCGGTTCTTTTAGATTCAGGAATTCCAGGAGAAGGTGCTGGGCTAAGAACCTTAAAAATCACCCTAAGCTTGCACCAGGCCTTCGGTCTTGACTTTCCATTCATCAAGATCCTCCGATTCAAACTGGTCTTTCTCATCAACTCGCTTCAGCAGAGACCAATTGGGAGTCCCAAAAAGTGCATCAGGACTCTTTTTCAAACAGGCGAGACATGCAAGTATCCAACTTGGTCTTATTAATTGATACATTAAGTATCATATGCACGTTTTACAAAGGTGTGTTTGAACTAAGAGACTGTTTCCTTCAGGCTGTAGATATGCTGAATATCAAATTGTATCATAACTTGTCTTTATTTCTCTTCTCTTTACTGCTTAAGCTTTAACCCTTTTTCCTATGCCAATTGTATGAGTGTGTATGGGTGTGTGTATGTTAGACTAGTTTAAGTGTTTATGTAGTTAATAAAGTATTACTTGTATCAAACTTGAGGTTGTTCATTGTTTGCTCATAACTGTCCTTAATCATGCAGATTTTTGCTAAATGCTCCGAGTAGTATTGTACAGTAAGAAATAGGGCTGCTCGATGTGTCATTTAAGCATCAATATCGTGATGTACGAATCCACGATAGTCACACCGCAGGATGTGCGATGTAGGCTGTCGTAGTTGATCCCTTATTCATTAACTGTACAGGCCAGCTGCTCCCCGGCCCTTGAGGAATGTGATTCGCAGATTAATTGCAGAGCTTAACCATTATAGAGTGAAAGTTTTGACAGGGCAGAGAGAGAGAGAGAGAGAGCGAACGCGAGAGAGAGAGAGAGCGAGCGCGAGAGAAACAGCGTGAGAGCGAGAGCGAGCGCGTGAGAGAGAAAGCGAGAGAACGCAACAGAGCGCGTGCGCGCGAGAGCAAGAGAGAGAGCGCGTGTGAAAGAGAGACAGTGCGAGAGAGGCCCCTGCCGCACGCTCACCGTCTTCATACAACACGAGCACTGTCTTGCTCTCTCTCCCACACGCATATTAATCAATTGACAATTGGTGTCGATGTTTAAATCATTTTAAATAAGAATTTAAGTGTGCTCACCCCATTTTTGTTTGTAAGAAAATTTTTTATTAGATTTCATATCACAATATATATATATATATATCGCAGAAAAATAAAATATCGCAATGTCATTTTTTCCCAATATCATGCAGCCCTAGTAAGCAAGTTATTTTCCTTAACCAGGAAATTTATGTTCTTAGAATTGACAGACAGTTGACACTGAGAGGTCAAGTAAATACTTACAGCTTATCTAAATATTTATAATTAATCATAACTAGTTATGATTGATTATTCATATTTCCTCTTTGAGATTATTTACTACATAAACATGCAAATGTGCTGGTAAATTATTTAAATATTCATTTTAAATCTCAGAAATTAAAGTAAATTTAGACCAAAGAGGTTCGGCTGACAAAAAAAATAAAAATTGGGAAGTACTTGGCTCAAATTACATTTTGTAAAAAGGGGCATAATAGGATTCTCTCAAAATCAACAAACTCAATAGACATAAAAAGCAACATACGTGTTCAATGATTTCTTACTTGTTTTGGCAGTCCTCCAAATAAGGATCGTGTGAGTCAACCCTCTTTAGCACTTTTCTGACATTCTCCTCCAACCATAGCATCAGTCCAGCTTCTTTCCACAGGCTGTGAGAGCGACCCACATATAGAGCCACTAACTCTGAGAGTGCAGGAGGCTGGCTAAAAGATGCACAAGAAATAAATACAACTGGATCACATTCATACATGCAATAGTTCTGTCAACATAAATCTTTGGATCTGACTATTTTTAAATATATGAAGAGAGTGTAAGAGCTAGAACAAATTACCCAATTTGACTTGATGGCCCAAAGAATACATGAGAAGACACCAAAGCATCAGGTTGAACTGTACATAAGTCCAAAAGGGGCATCAGTGCTGCAAAACATTTTGACACACAACATTAAAAAGCATTCTGCATTCACACTGCAAGCCTTACAGTGCTTAATTCTGATTTATTGGCAAAATAAATCAATGCTATTTTTGGGGGGTTGGGGGGGCTGTCTGAATGATTGTTCAAACTATCACAGCAGAATTGTGACAGGTTTATTTAGAGTGATGTAAAGTTACATGAATTCTGCAATGACTATTTAGACTGAGGTCTCATTTCAAAACATGATACCTGTATCATATTTAAGACCATATATGGAAGTTGACCAAAACAGAATCATACAGATCAAATCGCATGTGGTGTGTGCTGTTCACACTGTTATGAAACCAACAGATCTGAGTCACATACAGATTTAGGCCAAACTTTCCTGAAGTCAGAACATAGGGTAAGATATGCAGCCAGAAACAATTTCATCTTACAATCATGTATGTTTATTATTAGGAGGCTATGGCTCTAACATTTTTCACCCTCTCCACTTATTGGGTTGTTTGTGGTTTTGATTTCTGATTCCTCATTGCCATGCCATTTCATTGAGTTGGTAACTTTTCTCACTTTACTAGCAAGACGTTGTATTCTGATGCATTGGAAAGGTCCTCACGTCCCCTCTCATACTGGTGGACGACTTTCTTGGCTCCATGGTCAAATTCTCAAAAATGTGGTTACCCTTCCTTGAACATGTTTAAACTCTGCCACTGGATGCAGTCTCTCTTGATTAATTGCCCATTTACACTGTACTATTATTACTCAATTTGTTCCGATTGTGCACCTTTGTATTTTCATGTTAGTAGCACACATTTGTAACAAAGCTATTATATTATTACTTTTTTACTTTTTTCCACTTTAATGCTTGTTTTATTACTTTGTCTTGTGGTTGTTTTCAAATTCTCTGTAAGGTTACAAAGCTCAAAGTCCACTCTAAAAGTAGTTCTTCTCTTTAACAGAAAATGTTTTTAAGAACTACAACATACAGCACATTCTCACTACAGCATGCTTCTTTATTTAGATATTGTGGGGTCACAATGTCACTCAAACACTCATTCCCGCCTACTGAATACACAAAAAAGGAGACAAGGCCTGGTTGAGCTGCACTAGAGAAGCAAGAGAGGAGCTGCTTTCGTAACATGTAACCATGGAAAACTGGTATACCGTTTTCACTTGCGAAAACAGAATGGCGGTGCAACAAGTGGAAACCATAGGATGTATATGTGCATATTAAAGGGGTAGTGATCAGTGATGCGCGGGTTGATCCAAAATGAGCGGGTGCCTGCAGTTACCCACGGTTATGAGACATTCAAAAATATTTTTTTATGATATTCGGGTCGCGGTCGGTCGGGTCCTAGTACTACACACGTTTTTGAAATACATAGGCCTACACTTTATTGGCTGAATAACGGCCATGAAGATGGCACACGAGCACAGTCTGCACTTAGAGATGGAGGCGGCAAAGAAGACTGCATGGGGAGCAATGTCGCTGTTTTTGCTAAAACATGATTTTGACGACTTCATTAAGTTTTGTTTTATAGAAAACACTTTTTAAAAGATTTTTGTTTTGTATAAATTGTATCTTAATTTTTATCAATGTTTTATCAATCAGTTGCCCGTATTTAATAAATAAGAAGCAAATATATAGCCTACAATGTAATAAGGCGCCAGCACGATCACTTGCATTGCGTGTGAACTAAACTCAGCGTGTGCCTCACAGATTTCAGAAATATAGGCTATATATTACAGAAAGCTTGAAATGTCTTCTTCTAAACGAAAATATTCAAACCAAAATAAACGGGTTAATCTCTGATGATGTAATCCATATGAAATGTGCATTTCTCTCTGAAGTTCATGAGTCTCCGTCGTCAACTTCATCTTTGCAGCAACACAGAAAACACCAGTTTATTACTAAACAATAAAATAACTCCTTGCATATTTTCGAACTAGCAGGCCATTCTGGGTTGAGCGAGACCCCACGGAATGAGCGAGCGGATCGGGATATTCAGAAATGCGCTCTCCGCTCACGAGCTCTGATCGGAACAAACCCGAGCCTCAATGTCTGCTGACCTTGCAGAAACATACAAATAGACATAGCCAGACTAGACTATTTTAGGAAAAATTATGAGCTTACTGACGATTTGTTTTTATAATTCTTGACAAAATTATAATACATTAAGTGTTTTATGCCTAGTTAGTTTTGCCTACGTTACTATGGCCCAATGAGCTACCATGAGCATTTACTGCTTTTTAAAAATGCGGGTCAGGAAGCGGGTCGGGTACAATATTTTGTTATTTTTTTGCGGTCCGAGTTGCGGGCAGGTTAGTTGAAAACGTTGGTCGGGTGCGGGTTATTAATAAATTGACCCGCGTATCACTGGTAGTGATATAATAATTGGATCCCTTTGCCATGTCACAAGAGTGAAACCTGACACGTGTTTTTTTTTATTTTATTTATTTTATACAGATGCTTGCATAAAAAAGGCTTACCAAAACAGTTACTGGGCAAATGTTTTTTTCCACATTTGCGAGGTTGGTAGATGCACTGGGGACCGGTTTAAAGCACTTTAAAATGGAAAAAGGTCAGATTTCATTATATGTGACCTTTAAGCCTTTTTTAAAGTAATAACTTTTACTCATAGCAAAATGTTTTCCCGGTGGCTTTCCTAAAGAGAGGGAAAAAACAAGCCCATTTTCTTTCAATCAGTACAACCCACCCATCCCTCACAGCTCACTCAAAGAATCCAAAGAAAAAAAAATAAAAATAAACATTAAGCATTTTTTTTTTATTATTTAAAGCACTTTTTAAAATTGTATATATTATCGTACCTTATTATTTGAAGCTCAGTTACGCTAATGTATGTAATGTTAGCAAAGAGGAGCCAACAAAGCAATTTCAAAGTTACGAACGATAAGTGATAAGTGTTACCCAACAGTTTGTCAGTGGGAAATTTAAAATTATTTTTGGTGCTTTCTCAGTCAGACACAGCCAAACAAGCAGTGTTTTTATTTATTTATTTATTTTAAACCAGAGAGACCTCTTCTACATCTTTATATAATTATACCTTGTGCCACAGAAAAAAAATAAAAAATAAAATAAAAAACAGGTAAGGCAAACCCACCTATATACTATATTAAAATATATTTTATATTTTTTCACTTATTGCTAATAATTATTACTGATCTGCTTCAGTTTCATTTAGCATATACTTGTAACTTTGTAAAGACCATGTGAACAGTGATTTTAGGAGAGTTTATGATGGCTTTTAAGCTAAAGTTAGTTAACATTTTAGACTTATTTGCTCCACACATTTTGTAATTTGGAAACCCCTACTAAGCAGACTGTTGTTATGTTTCTGAAATCAATCTTTCCAGAACAAAGGCAGCGAGTGGTGGGATGTCAATGGAAACAAGATGACTGCAATACTATGAACCTAAAATTAATAAGGATTCAGATTGAAGAAAAAATTGAAGGGCTTTAGTGTTGCACAAGATGTAAACTGTCACATTGCTATTTTTTTGCAAATATAATGCTGACTATAAATGTCTTGCAGAAAAAAATGCCTTGTGAACCAATAAAAATTTTTTAGACTTAAATCCAAGCAAACTTTTACACTAGCGCTTTTTGTTAGCACCTGGATTAGATTAATAACAGAGTGTGGTACATTTGGATGAGTTGGAAAATTTGCCTATTTTCAAAAATAGTGGGTCAAGATCAAGCTACAGTAGGTAGACAACCTAAATGGGCATTACCGCCGCGCGTACCGCCATAACGGTAACTGAAATTCAGTCGCATGTTAAAATAATTTGCGAAACTACTGCAAGGTGTTGCAAAGGGACGGATTGCGAAATTAATTTAATTGTAAAATGAGATAAAAGGAGGAAGCAAAACAACAATAACATTATGATATAACATTGTAACACCTTTAAAAATATTAAAACATTTACAGTGAGTTCATTTCAAAACGTAGGATAGTCTTAGGCTACAGTCTACTCATCAAAAATTAAAAGAAGACCTTTACACAAAGGATCATATGCATGCTATTGTTATTAAACATTATATATATAAGCTAAATGTTTTCATTTCATTTTCATTTCGGTTCCTTCTTAGTTTTAAAAAAATCTTCAGGGTTCATGCAGAGCGAAATGAGAACGCTCCAGCATTTAGCAATAATTCGTATTAACTCTGTTATTATTCTTGATTTTTCAAACTACCAACACTTTGCATTTTTGAATTATGCCTTATGTGTGAGCAAAAATTAAGTATTATTTGTTTCAGCTGTTTGATCGCACTGGTGCCTCGCGCACATATTCATTGGAAACAGCAGTCGTTCACCAACCATTTGGCGTGAGCACTTTGACATTGTTAATTATGATTTTTTTTTCCATCGATACTGAAACACACGTGAACTACACAGCCTATGTTACCTCATGAATAACAATTAAGCTTCAAATGGGCAACATCACATTTGGATTTCTCCTGAATGAGAAAGCCCAACCTTACCTTATGCTTAGCTTTAGATTATTATTATTATTTTTTTTTTTTTTCTTATAGCTAAGCCTATATTATTATATACTGCAATTATATTTATCCATTAGAATTATATATTTTTAATAATTGTTTTGTTCTGATAAATTTGTTAAATTTAAAGGATTTGTTGTAAAGTGAAGGGAACTAAAAATATCCTGTTCGTACATTATAACATTATTAGGCCTGCCGTTATTATTTCTAAATGTAATATAATGCAACTTATACATGACTTATATTTTTTCCTCTCACAAACTCTGATTAATTTTTTAGCGTGTTTAAAAAAAACATGCAGCAAACAAAAATAGATGATGAATCCGTTAAAATGCAACCTATACACGACTTATATTTTCTTGACAAACTTTATTTTTTAGCGTGTTTAAAAAATAAAAAATAAAGAAAACATGCAGCAAATGAAAATATGCAATTAATGTGTTAAAATTTTGTTACTCTGGGTTAAAAGTAATTATAATTATTAGATACTTCAGAGTGGATATCGATGTTCATTTTTTTGCCACCATGCCATGCTATGTCCCGAATCAACCTTTGTTTTATCTGGCAAGTACATTTTTAGTTCATCCTTCTCTTCTGCATGCTCCTCCTCATCAAGTGCACTTTGGTATATACCACGAGGCATGAAATCTCGTTGATCTCTCATTGCTTTGGTGTCATGTCATACACTGACTGCGCAGCCCCTGATTGCGTAATTTTTTTGCGTGATTTTTTTTGCGACTAACCACCTAATTAAAATGTATTCGACCAAGCCCTCTTCGTATCGACTAATGTTTAGTCAACTATTTGGGGGCAGCCCTAGTTATATTTCATTATAACTTTAGACTACAAGGTGGCGCTGCCACCAAACTTTTTGAGCACCTTCAGGGCATGGACCCGAAGATACTACTATAACTATACGCATTTTCCATTAAAAAAATACAGCATTTTAAAACATAATTCAAAATGGCCAACGCCTAAATTGGCTGACACAGGAAAATTGGATATCATTCTAATAAATACCCCTAATAAATAAATAATGAAATGTCATTAAAAAATACCATCGGCCTGATTAAATTTGACATTACAGAATTGTGACATTACAAATGGCATTGGATTTTAGAGCATAACAACTGAAGGTTTATGAAACGTTAGCCAATAAAGCATTTTTTTACACAATGGAACTTAAAGTTGTGAACTAAAGTATAATTTCAACCATACAGCATGTGAATAAATAAAATGCATACTTTTCATAACATTTCATTACTCATAAAATCCATAATCTTTCTGCAGGAGCAGAGCAGAGGACTCCGCTTGGTCTTAAAACTTTCCGCAAACATCTACGATCACAAATAACAATGATTTTCGTTAAATAATGATTAATTATCAATTGATAATTTGTTATTATCATTATGGTCTTGCAAAAATAATAATATGGGCTGCGAGAAAATAATCAATACAAAGAGTAGTGCTGCTGAGTACAGGCATGTTTCAGCTCAGTAACATGAAAACACATCGTTCCTCACAGCCAAAAAACAGACCGAATTCAGTTCAGCTGGAGGAGGTTAGGTTTTTTGGGGGTAGTTATGTATGTCATGTGGTGGTCGAGGTAAAGGTGTGAATCTCTTGCTCTTTCATATGGACAGTGTCTAATGAGGCTTTCAAACTTGCTAAACAAGTTTATATAGGACTGCTGTTTTGGTTATACACTAAAAAATGGTCTGCCCCCACGTAAGATTTTTCTAATTCTAGTCATTCATTTGTTATATTGAACTAATCAGAGGTTTATATTAAATTCACATAATCAAGTCTTAATATATTCTGCGCCCAAGCACATGCATTAAGTTTGCCACAAAGCACATGCAGAAGTAGCCTAATAAATGTGAAAAATGACATTATTTATAAATAAACTAATGTTTTCTTGTTGGCTGCAAGATGAAATTCACAGTGCTGGCTCTCTCCAACGAGAGAAATGCAACAGAAATGCAACATTCACAGATTATTAAATGTTGAATATTAATGCGCCCTGTCGTTAATGCACATTAATAATTTTTGCACTTGAATATGAATATTAATTCACATTTTGCATATGCATTACATGTAAATAATTTTTTTACATGCAATTATCCAAAATAAAAGCACACAGTCACACAGTTATATCCTTAGCATATCCAAAACCTCAGAACAACTTGATGATGTAACAGAAACTATGGACTCTCTCTTTTCTAGCACTTTAAATACAGTTGCTCCTTTACACTTAAGGAAGGTTAAGGAAAACAGTTTGACACCATGGTATGATGAGCATACTCGCACCCTAAAGAGAGCAGCCTGAAAAATGGAGGGCAGCTGGAGGAAAACAAAACTAGAGGCATTTCGTATTGCTTGGTGGGAAAGTAACTTATCCTACAGAAAAGCATTAAAAACTGCTAGATCCGATTACTTTTCTTCTCTTTTAGAAGAAAACAAACATAACCCCAGGTATTTATTCAATACAGTGGCTAAATTAACGAAAAATAAAGTCTCAACCAGTGTTGAGATTTCCAAACACCACAGCAGTAATGACTTTATGAACTACTTTACTTCTAAAATCAATACTATTAGAGATAAAATTGCAACCATTCAGCCGTCAGCTACAGTATCGCATCAGACAGTGCACTATAGACCCCCCTGAGGAACAGTTCCACTCATTCTCTACTATAGGAGAGGAAGAATTGTATACATTTGTTAAATCATCTAAACCAACAACATGTATGTTAGACCCTATACCATCTAAGCTCCTAAAAGAGTAGCTTCCAGAAGTCATAGATCCTCTTCTGACTATTATTAATTCCTCATTGTCATTAGGATATGTCCCCAAAACCTTCAAACTGGCTGTTATTAAGCCTCTCATCAAAAAACCACAACTTGACCCCAAAGAACTAGTTAATTATAGACCAATCTCGAATCTCCCTTTTCTGTCCAAGATACTAGAAAAGGTGGTCTCCTCACAATTATATTTCTTCTTAGAGAAAAATGGTATATGTGAGGATTTCCAGTCAGGATTTAGACCGTATCATAGTACTGCTCTCCTTAGAGTTACAAATGATCTGTTCTTATCATCTGATCGTGGGTGTATCTCTCTATTAGTTCTATTGGATCTTAGTGCTGAATCAGTTCGTAGCAGTGAATGAAGATGTATCATATTGATCACAAGTGCAGTATGGTACTACCTCAAGGCTCAGTACTAGGGCCGCTACTCTTCACGCTTTATATGTTACCCTTGGGAGATATCATCAGGAAACATGGTGTTAGCTTTCACTGTTATGCTGATGTTACTCAGCTCAATATTTCTTCGTGGCCCGGTGAAAAACACCAATTTGAAAAACTAATGGAATGCATAGTCGATATAAAAAACTGGATGACGAGTAATTTCTTGCTGCTAAATTCTTTAAAAAACAAACAGAGGTGTTAATTATAGGACCTAAAACTCTGCTTGTAATCACATAGAAAACTGTCTAAGACTTGATGGTTGCTCTGTCAATTCTTTGTCATCAGTTAGGAACCTAGGTGTGCTATTTGATCGCAATCTTGCCTTAGAAAGTCACGTTTCTAGCATTTGTAAAACTGCATTTTTCCATCTCAAAAATATATCTAAATTACGGCCTATGCTCTCAATGTCAAATGCAGAAATGTTAATCCATGCATTTATGACCTCAAGGTTAGATTATTGTAATGTTTTATTGGGTTGTTGTTCTGCACGCCTATTAAACAAACTACAGCTAGTCCAAAATGCAGCAGAAAGAGTTTTTACTAGAACCAGGAAGTATGACCATATTAGCCCGGTCCTGTCAACACTGCACTGGCTCCCTATCAAACATCATATAGATTTTTAAATATTGCTTATTACTTATAAAGCCCTGGATGGTTTAGCACCTCAGTATTTGAATGAGCTCCTTTTACATTATAATCCTCTACGTCCGCTATGTTCTCAAAACTCAGGTAATTTGATAATACCTAGAATATCAAAATCAACTGCGGGCGGCAGATTCTTTTCCTATTTGGTGCCTAAACTCTGAAATAACCTACCTAACATTGTTTGGGAGGCAGACACACTCTTGCAGTTTAAATCTAGATTAAAGACCCATCTCTTTACCCTGGCTTACAAATAACATACTAATATGCTTTTAATATCCAAATCCATTAAAGGATTTTCATGCTGCATTAATTAGGTAAACCGGAACCGGGAACACTTCCCATAACACCCTATGTACTTGCTACATCATTAGAAGAATGGCATCTACACTAATATTTGTCTGTTTTCTCTCTTATTCCGAGGTCACCATAGCCACCAGATCCAGTCTGGATCCAGATCAGAGGGTCACACTGCAGTCACCCGGATCCAGTACTTATCCAGACCAGATGGTGGATCAGCACCTAGAAAAGACCTCTACTACCCTGAAAGACAGCGAAGATCAGGAAAACTAGAGCCCCAGATACAGATCGCCTGTAAAGACCTTGTCTCAGAGGACCAGAGGAGGACTGGCCCCCTAACTGGTTTCTCCCAAGGTTTTTTTCTCCATTCTGTCACCGATGGAGTTTTGGTTTGGACACTATTTAACTGAACAGAGATGACATCACTGAATTCAATGATGAACTGTCTTTAACTATCATTTTGCATTATTGACACACTGTTTTCCTAATAAATGTTGTTTAGTTGCTTTGACGCAATGTATTTTGTTTAAAGCGCTATATAAATAAAGGTGAGTTGAGTTGACATTAAAATCAGCAGTGTAAAATTTGCAGTGTCAAAAGTAATTAATTCCCAAAGAGTTGAATTAACAATCTACACTGTTAAACAATACTCATGTTCAGTGTTGTTATATGGTGTAATTTAACTTTTACACTGACAGTGTGGAATAAAAAAACAGCTGAATTGTCTGGACTCCGCCGCTCAGTTGCTGCTGACTCGAGAAGTGACGACGCCATCTTTTCTTTGAGCGACCGAGACGGTAAGTTGGATTGCTTTTCTCGATAAAAGTACACTGGAAACATTTTTGCTGATAATTTTACCCAAAATATGATTGGGGGTGAACACATTTAGAAATTACTAACTGCAAGTGTTTTTGTCAGGTTTAGTTTCAAGTTCGTGTTCGTGAAGTGCAGAGATGTAAGTTACAGAAGAGTGAAAGTTTCTCAGGTTGATTCGGTTTCCTGAAAAAAAGGTGACTACGCGTTAAGTAACTTTTTTGAATGTGCTCACTTATGTACTTTTTATAACGTTATATGTTTTACACTTCTTTCAGATACGTTATGTTCGTCAACACGTCCTCTCTCCTCTGTTCCCGCCGAGGCGTGGGGTTACTGGAGTCTGGACGCTGAAGACTGAAGCAGCTCAGTTACATTCGGTAGGTTTTCTGCTCAAATTAGACAATTCATCGAATGGTAAATGCATTTGTTTTTGAAAACACAGTGTGACATTTCGCTGTTTCAATGCTTTGAAACGGTAATGGGGGACTGTTAAACATTACGCGCTAACAAATACATTTTTTGTGACTCATAACACCGTGTTGAAGTTTCTGTCTCACCGCTTCAGATGTGCAGTTTTTCTGCAGACAGTGCTGCTATAACGCGGAACATTTACCAGTCATTTGATTGACGTTATCTAAAGCAAAACTCTGAGACTAGAGCACATTTAAAAACTTAAAGACTATTTGCCATTGCCTTAACGTACGTTGCTTGTTCTCAGTGCTGAATATCATGTCTGACATGTCGTCATATCTGCGTCAAGACACAAACGCGCTTCTGTCAAGCTTTTCTTATGACAATTACGTTTATGCAAGTATCGTGAAAGTGAGTTCAAGGTAGGTTAAACTGTAAATCTGTCAGTCTTTCAGTTTCCTTCAGTGCCCACTGCCATAGCGTGCATGTTCTTTATCAATTCATATGGCATGCTATTTTGGGTTAAATAATGTCCTAAATGTTTCCAGAAATACAAAGTTATAAGTTTTAATGAAGAAATATGTCTGAATCTATAGTACACTGTTAATTTTAAGATGCATTATTACTCGTTATTTTTTTTAAATTCATTAATACAAATGTATTTAATAATCCGATTAAATAAATACTTAAATTGTTTCAGGCCTCCATGTGAATATTGAACAATATCTAATTTATCCTAGAATGATGTAAAAAAAAAAAAAAAAAATTGATGACTGAGTGTGAGTGATGGATGCCCTACAAGAAAGGAGCAGAATGCCGAAGATGACGCCACAAGTGTGAGTCTGTCTCATTTATGTTATTCTGTGTGCAGTACAAATTTAAAATGCACAAATGAATATGAAAATTTTAAGTTTAACTGGGAAGGCTCACAATGTTCTCAAACTGCAAAAAGATAAATGTTAAGTTGACCCAAAAATTGTCATTTCTCACGCTGTCATTTTAAACCTGCAAGACTTGCATTCATTTACAAAACAAAAATAAAGATTTCGAATGAGATAATTTCCTTCCATCGACAGTCTACACAACTACTACTTTGATACTTCAAGTAGTTCATAAAGAGATCATAAAACTAACCCAAATGAATCAAGCAGTTTAGTCCAAATTTTCTGAAGAGACTCGATCACTGTACAATGAACCGAATAACTTTTTCACATTTAAACATTGATCAGGGAACATAAACAGAAAATTTGGACTAAACCACGATACAGTAGGTGGCCATCCTTTCTGGGGCTTACCGCCGCGCATACCGCCGCGGTGGTAACTAATTCAGTCGCGTGTTAAAATCATTCGCGAAACTACCGCCAGGTGGCGCAAAGGGACGGATTGCGAAATGAATGTAATTGTAAAATGAGATAAAAGAAGGATGTAAAACAACAATAACATTATGATATAACATTGTAACATTTAAAAAAAAAAAACTTTTTTTTTTACAATTTGTTAATTTTTAAAATGTAGGATAGTCTTAGACTACAGTCTACTAAACAAAAATTAAAAGAAGACCTTAACACAAAGGATCACATGCATGCTATTTTTATTAAACAGTAAATAAATATAAGGCCTATATGTGTATATATATATATATATATATATATATATATATATATATATATATATATATATATCAATAATATAGGCCTTTTGTGTGTGTATATATGTATATATATATATATATATATATATATATATATATATATATATAAGCTGAACGGTCCAGCATTTAGCAATAATTAGTATTAACTCTGTTATTATTCTTGATTTTTCTAACTACCAGCATTTTTGAATTATGCCTTATGTGTGACCAAAAATTAAGTATTATTTGTTTCAGCTGATCGTGCTGGTGCCTCGCGCACATAATGGAAACAGAAGTCGTTCACCAGACATTCGGCGTGAGCACTTTGACATTGTTAATTATGATTTTTTTTTCATCAATACTGAAACGCACACAGCCTATTTACCTCATGAATAATAGTTAAGCTTCAAATGGGCAACATCACATATATGGAAACGTTTGATTTCTCCCGATTGAGCCTATAGTCTATTTGTTTCCTCTCACAAACTCTGATTTATTTTATAGCGTTTAAAAAAAAAACACATGCAGCAAACGAAAATAGGTGATTGATCCGTTAAAATGAAACCTATAAACGACTCATATATTTTTTTCCTCTGACAAACTTAATTTATTTTTTAGCGTGTTTAAAAAATAAAAAATAAAGAAAACATTCAGCAAATGAAAATAGGTGATTAATCCGTTAAAATTTGTTACTCTTGGTTAACAGTACTAATTATAATTATTTTACTTCAGAACAGAGCCTGGGACTAATCTAGGTTATCCATGTTTTTTTTATTTATTTATTATTTTTTTTTATTGCATCTGAAAACGACTTTGTTCATTACATTCACTTCACGCGATCTGGCGCAGATCAGCCTCCTGCAAAGCTCAGCTGTGGACGATTTAAAAATGTTTGATATAAAGCAGTGGTTCTCAACCCGCGTCCGGTCACGAATTCAAATGCGGCCCGCACCACATGCTGAAAAAAAAAAAAAAAAAAAAAAAAAAAAACCTTTATCAGTTTGTAAAATTTTATTTTTTACATCAATTTAAAAAAAATATGCTACTAATGAAATATAAGCTATACCCTAATGTTTTTATGTGATTTTTTTCTTCTTCTTATATTATTTTCAGACATGAGCACTGGCATAAGCATTTAACGAACACATACAAGCGCGCACTTTGGCAGAATTCAATTCAAATAGTCATCAACAGCCATTAGGTAAATTGCCTTCTAAGGTAAAATTGCGCATCAGAATGGACACATTTGTTTTTTAAGGGAGAAAAAAAAAGAAATTCAAAAAATGCCAGCGAATGAACATGTACAAACTGTCAATAGTTGCAGTATCAGTATTGAAGGAGAAGTGCTGGATTTTCAATTTTTTTTTTATGCTTTCCATATTTGGGTCAAAATAGGCTACATTTGTGAACGCACATTTTCTGAAATGTTGCGCGTCAGGTCATGCAAGCCTGCATCTTAAACCCTCTGTCAAACTTTCTGCGTCCGCGAGTCCGCTATGGACCGTTAGGTAGGCGTGATGTAAAAATCGTCATTGGAGAGTGTGTGCAGAGACTCTAGCAGACGACCGCGCGGACAGGTGCGCCTGGGTCAGTTGGCTTCAAAAGCAAAATTGCACATATGCAGGCAGAGTGAAGAAGCTCATTGCTACTCAAACCTGTGCAATCCGTTAGTAAAAGATTATAAAGACTCTGAGATGTGCAATAATTCTGGGCAATTGCAGAGATGGCCATCATCCTGCACATTCAGAAGTATAAATTGAAGAAGTCTGTGTCCGCGCTGGCCGTGTACGCGTCTGGATTGCTCATGCGGAAAGTATAACAGGCGTTACAATCGCAACTTCTTTGTTACTCCTTTCAAGCTAAATCTCACAAAATTGGTCAGCTCCAGACAGCATCAGGTGTTTTATTTATGGGGAGTAGAATTGTTTATTTCAATGAATGTAATAGATATCATAATAGTTAGGCTATAATATTATAAATCAGGTTGGTTTGTATTGCTGACGTAATATGTAAATTATATGCGTAGACTTGCACTTAGACCATAGTGCGGCTCGCTGGAAAAAAAGGTTAAGAACCAATGATATAAAGGTTGCTGTCCCATTTTATACAGGAATTGTTCATTTAAAAAAATCGAATTATATTGTTAGTTCTAATTATATTGTTAACAAGTTCATTTAGAACTTTTTTTACTTATAAACTCCTTGATAATTTAAAGTTAGTTTAATAGTATTTAAATTCAAGTTTAAAAAAAAGGTTTTAATTGCTTAAATTATTTTTATTAATTAATAATATGTTATCATGTTTATTCTTGTAAAAAATATGTGTTTATTCTTTAGGAAAACAAGGGAAAAAATAAGGGACAATCCGAATATTTGTTTTGCTTTACCTATTTATGTAAGCTACAATTATTCAAATAATAATAATAATAAAATAATGTCATTAAAAAATACCATTGGCCTGAGTAATTTTGACCATTATAGAATTGTGACTTTAAAGATTAGTCATTTAGGTGGTAAAAATACTGTGAAATTAATAATGGCATGGATTTTAGAGCATAACAACTGAAGGTTTATGAAACATTAGCCAATAAAGCATTTTTTTAAACAACAGAACTTAAAGTTGTGAACTAAAATATTTCAACCATACAGCATGTGAATAAATAAAATTCATAATTTTCATAACATTTCATTATTCATAAAATGCATAACATTTCTGGTGTTTGGATATGTAGGTACTTCAATATGATGAGCTCCAAGTTTAAGAATAGTCCTAGACTTCTCTCTCTCTTTAACAGCATTAGCTCAATGATATACGTCTTCCTTCCGTTAGACTTTTCCTGCCTTGCTAAATGTTGGGCTCATGATCAATAAGTTTGCCTCAATCTGATTCAGTAAAGTCAAACGGCAGACAGTGAAGCCTCGGAGACCCGCCTGCTGTGAGGCGGGAACAGAGGACTCCGCTTGGTCTTAAAGCCTCCCGCAAACATCCACGATCACAAATAACAATGATTTTCGTAAAATAATGATTCATTATTAATTGATGATTTGTTATTATCATTATGGTCTTGTGAAAATAATAATATGGGCTGCGAGAAAATTATGAAGTGTAGTGCAGGCATGTTTCAGCCCAGTAACACACCGTTCCTCAGAGCAAAAACACAGACCGAATTCTGTTCAGCTGGAGGGGGTTGGGTTTTGGATAGTTATTCATGGCTTGTGGGATCGAGATAAAGGTGTGAATTGCTCTTTCATATGGACAAGTGTCTTATGAGGCTTTCACTTGCTGAACCGGTTTATATAGGACTGTTGTTTTGGTTATATTCACAGTGCTGGGTTTCTCCGACGAGAGAAATGCAACATTCACACATTACACTATTCCTTTTTGCTTAAAAACATTTCAAGCTTTCTGTAGATATATTTTTAATGTAGCCTACCTATGTGAGACACCACGATATTATGTTAATTAAAAAATTATACATTCATTATCATGAAAAATTAAAGTGATGAGACGGCGCCTCCCTGTCATTAATGCACATTAATAATTTTTGCACAAACACTTGAATATGAGCTTCTTATCACGAGTAAAATTCATGCCAACAGCCAACATATTTAGCTTGATCAGAAGGTTGACTGGAAGAGTCGAGCGGGATGTTAAGAGTTTGTCTGTTTCTTTTACTGATTATTTTCGGGTTAAAGCATGATTTAAACAGATTCACACTCAATCGCTTTCGCAATAATGCGTTCAAACAAATGTAATCTTACAGTCAGTGTTGGGAAAGTTCACTTTCTACATGAACTAGTTCAAAGTTCAATTCACAAATTTTAAAATGAACTAGTTCAGTTCATAGTTCAAACTATAAAAATTTGAACTGTTCACACAGTTCCAAAAATGAACTAGTTCATAGTTATTTTTTTCCATATGTTGCTGCGAGCTATTATTTTTCAAAATTATTGCAACAGCCCATATAGAATTACAGACAGCAATTATTGTATCAGTTTTAACAATGAAGCTAAGCGTCAGACTCAGATTTCATCTTCATATCCAATTTTGAATCCTTATCCAACCAGGGTTTACATTAGCATTGAGGGGACAGCACTTCCCCCTTGTTGCTTTAATGCTTTGTCTCCCATTCTCACCGACCTTGTCATAAACATCATAAAAATCTTTGAAATGATCATACGCCTTCTTGCTTAATGCTGCTGTTGCCTCGATGCCTTTTTTTTTTTTTTTTGATGACGCGTCACGCATGCGGCGAACGGTCGTGCGACACTGGTGGCTGGTGTTTTTTCAAAAAGGTTCCCTTTAAAATTACTTTAGTTATCAATTACTAAAGCTTTTTTTTTTACATTGTGTGAATGTTGTTGATTATAATGAGAGAACTTGCATTTAATTGTGAGGACGTTTTATTAATTCTTTAGAGTTTCAAAGATTTAATCATGCCAGTTTAATTTTATTCGTTTCTTGTTTTAGGCAAATTAGGCCTAAATAATGGGAACTAAATTATACACTGCTTCACATTTAAACATGCAACAATTTCTTAATCAGTTTACTGACAAATATCTTTTTCCCAATAGGTTATGTCAAAATAAAGGGCAGGTAACGAATAACAAAAATGCATGTTGTTTTATTAAAGGAAAAAATATATTTATATTTAAAATATAAATTAAAATATAGGCATAATATATTAAAATTGACATTTTGCATATTAATCCATGTAGCCTACCCCCTAAAATAGGCTACCACTTTTAATGCTCGGATGCAAAGTAAACCACAATTTATTTCGAATAATATAACGCATAATTAATATAATATAAATAATACTGCACACCTTTTAAATGTGTCCAATCTAAAATATGGTTTAATACCATGTAGCTTGGAAAATATAAGCACAGACTCTTTCTCTTTCTCGTTCTAAGAAATGCATATAACTTCGTAAATACCAAACTTTCTTCTGTGAGTATTAAATATTAAATATATTAAATATTTAAACTATAGTGTTTTTCTTTCATTTTCCGTGACTGAAGCAGTCAAATGTAACACATCAGCGAGGCAAAACTGACGTCTATTTGCGAAAATGTGCTTTGATGCGCTTGTTTGATAACTTGTGGTTAAAGCGCCACTCAGCGTTCAAAGGCTGCAAATGCACTTTACACCGTGGCACCGGCGGTAGGTGTGGCGGTAAAAGCGGCGTTTCGGATGTCTAGTTAGTGTATGTATGGATTACTTCTCTTTATGAAGTATTAAAGTGGACATCATTCAAGGGTCAGAAATCTTATATTTTATAAAAATATCCTCAGTTGTGTTTGAAAGATAACAAAAGGCTGAGTAAACTGATTAAATTGTAATTTTTTTTAATGAACCCTGTAATAAAAGTATATGGCCATATGTGTCACCCAAGATGCGTGCTAATGCCAGGTTGTGAACAGAGCCACTGTGTGACTACACAATCAACTGAGCAGAAGGGTTCCTGAGAGAGATGTTGTCATTAAGTTTTTTTTTTTTTACCCAAGAAGCCAAGTTCCTGGCTTCTCCCAAGACCTTCAAGGACTCAATTGATCTCTGAATCGGCTGTACAGGAGGATAAAACCGATTATCTAAGGTGAGACTATATTTCAGGATTAGAATATCTATATTCATTACATTTACATTACATTTATTCATTTAGCTGACGCTTTTATCCAAAGCGACTTACAATTGCTATATATGTCAGAGGTTGCACGCCTCTGGAGCAACTAGGGGTTAAGTGTCTTGCTCAGGGACACATTGGTGTCAACCAGTGGATTCGAACCCAGGTCTCTCAGACCAATGGCATGCATCTTATCCACTGGACAGTGATATTGCATCAATTGTTCACCTACTTCATTTGATTCCACCATCATCACTAGGCTGTAAGGGACCTGGAAAAATGTCAATGTAATGATAAAAATTTAACTTTCATATATTTTAGATTAATTGCACACCAACTGAAATATTTCAGGTCTTTTATTGTTTTAATACTGATGATTTTGGCATACAGCTCATGAAAACCCAAAATTCCATATTTCATCCGACCAATAAAAGAAAAGTGTTTTTAATACAAAAAAAGTCAACCTTCAAATAATTATGTTCAGTTATGCACTCAATACTTGGTCGGGAATCCTTTTGCAGAAATGACTGCTTCAATGCGGCGTGGCATGGAGGCAATCAGCCTGTGGCACTGCTGAGGTGTTATGGAGGCCCAGGATGCTTCGATAGCGGCCTTGAGCTCATCTAGAGTGTTGGGTCTTGCGTCTCTCAACTTTCTCTTCACAATATCCCACAGATTCTCTATGGGGTTCAGGTCAGGAGAGTTTGCAGGCCAATTGAGCACAGTAATACCATGGTCAGTAAACCATTTACCAGTGGTTTTGGCACTGTGAGCAGGTGCCAGGTCGTGCTGAAAAACAAAATCATCTCCATAAAGCTTTTCAGCAGATGGAAGCATGAAGTGCTCCAAAATCTCCTGATAGCTAGCTGCATTGACCCTGCCCTTGATAAAACACAGTGGACCAACACCAGCAGCTGACATGGCACCCCAGACCATCACTGACTGTGGGTACTTGACACTGGACTTCAGGCATTTTGGCATTTCCTTCTCCCCAGTCTTCCTCCAGACTCTGGCACCTTGATTTCCGAATGACATGCAAAATTTGCTTTCATCCGAAAAAAGTACTTTGGACCACTGAGCAACAGTCCAGTGCTGCTTCTCTGTAGCCCAGGTCAGGCGCTTCTGCCGCTGTTTCTGGTTCAAAAGTGGCTTGACCTGGGGAATGCGGCACCTGTAGCCCATTTCCTGCACACGCCTGTGCACAGTGGCTCTGGATGTTTCTACTCCAGACTCGGTCCACAATCTTTCTCAGGGTCCGGTCACCTCATCTCGTTGTGCAGCGTTTTTTGCCACACTTTTTCCTTCCCACAGACTTCCCACTGAGGTGCCTTGATACAGCACTCTGGGAACAGCCTACTCGTTCAGAAATTTCTTTCTGTGTCTTACCCTCTCTTCTGGACGGCAGTCTTACCCATGATTACGGTTTTGAGTAATGAACCAGGCTGGGAGTTTTAAAAGCCTCAGGAATCTTTTGCAGGTGTTTAGAGTTAATTAGTTGATTCAGATGATTAGGTTAATAGCTCGTTTAGAGAACCTTTTCATGATATGCTAATTTCTAGAGACAGGAATTTTGGGTTTTCATGAGCTGTATGCCAAAATCATCAGTATTAAAACAATCAAAGACCTGAAATATTTCAGTTGGTGTGCAATGAATCTAAAATATATGAAAGTTAAATTTTTATCATTACATTATGGAAAATAATGAACTATCACAATATGCAAATTTTTTGAGAAGGACCTGTATGCTTTTAAAGTTGTCACTTTGCCCATTTGTTCAATAAATGTTGAAATGTATACATCTGTCTGAAGACTCTTGATTTTATGTCTAATGTTGTGCATGAACACCATACAATAGCATTTTTTTGTTTGCACTGAAAAGAGTACTTTATTAATTACACTTAAAACAACACCAGGGGTGTTAAATACCTCAGAGTGTAAAATTTGGAGTGTTACACTTTACACTTGGAGCATCATTTTTCTACACTATACGGTGCTATATTAAGACTAAAAAATCAACACTACGAATGGTGTACTTTTAACACTAGACAGATTGGGACCATATATGATCTTAGTAGTGTTAAAATTAATTGACACTCCGTTTTTTACTGTGCACACGTGCAGTGCAAATCTTGCACATTTTACACACCTGCATTTAAACGCAGCTGCATGTTTTAAAATTAAATTACATGAAAGCAAGTAGGGCTGGGTGATAAATCGATTTTTGTTTGAATGAAAATCGGTTTTCTTTTTAACATCCACCGACGCTCCACTCAGGGATCCCGTAGTTCCGAGTGGGCTCCTCCCTGCACGTCTGACAGAGACAAACTGTGCTGACAAAGGGAGGATATTAAGAGTCTGAGCATTGTGGATTTCACTCGCTCCAAGAGCCTCCATCACGAGTACAATTCATGCCAACAGCCCGTAATACAGCTGCATATTCAGCAAGAATTCATGTTAAACATATTTATCCATGGCTTGATCAGGTTATAATGACTGCAAGAGTCGAGCGGGATGTTAAAGGCTTAGGAGTTTGTCTGTTTCTTTTACGGATTATTTTCAAGTTAAAGCATGATTTAAACAGATAAAGCACAGTCACACACAATCGCTTTAGCAATAATGTATTCAAACAAATGTAATCTTACAGTGCTACATCATCAGTAGGCTATCTGATTTTGAAATCTTGAAGAAATTCATCAATCTGTTTAGATAAAATAACGGACAAAAATGTACTGTTATTTTCCACACAAACAAAATTTGTACAGCAGAAAGCAGCAAGTAAAGATTTAATGCTTACAATGTTATTAGTTTGGCTTGTGATTTTTGGCAAAAAAGTTACTCACAATAGCCTAAGCCACTTTGAAACTTATTTATTTATTTATTTATAGGCTACCTTATTAACATAACATTTCAAACATACTGAAATACTTTATCCACGGAGTGAAGGCGAGCTGTGTTTCTGGTATCAGTGAGTGTGGAGCTGATGTTCAGAGTGCAAAGAGGAAGTTGTTTCTGCTCCACTCACAGACTCTGCTGCCGAGTGAGAGATATTTTCACCCAATGAAATGAAGACATCCGCAGCAGCACAAGCACAGCATATCCGCCAAAAGCAACCTGCAGCATTGATCGTTGCTCGGCTCGCCAAACTTTACTTTTGCAGGTCGCATGGCAGTAAATAACACGATGATATGACCATGCAGTCAATACAGATATTTAATAAAAACATTAAAAACAAGCAGGGCTGTAACATAACCTATAAAAAAAACACATGCCAGGTCTACACCGGACACAAATGGCGTGATCTGACAAAAGACAACAGAACCCAGTGATAGATACACTGGACATGATCCTCATCAGTGAACTGATGCTCGTTCTGTTTATGATGAAATGTTCTGACACTGCGTTCAGATGATTTGACACTGTAGTGTGATGTCATTAAGTTTAGACACACTTTTGACACAGTGGGGAATGGATGACAACTCTCGCGTCTGGTGTAGACACAGACAGTGACTGCTCTATTAACAAATAAGTTATATAAGAAAAAAAAAAAAAAAAACACTAAACCAGCGGCATAATGAGATGGAAATATAGACTAGAAAATATATTAACAGGTCCTCTGTCCATGACACTGACTCACTGCGGACCAACCAGTTTTAATCTGAACATCTCTTAACGCTGAGTGGATGGTAAGATGCATGATGGGCTGTTTTTAGGCCATATGCTATCACCCAACACTAATTGTAAGCAAAGAAGGCTCCCTTTAAAATCACTTAAGTTGTCAATTAATAAAGCTATTTTTTTTTACATCGTGTGCATTTTGTTGATTATAATGAGAGAACTTGAGTTTAATCGTGAGGACGTTTTATTATTCCATCAATTCTTTAGAGTTTCAAAGATTTAGCTAAATCGTGCAGGTTTAATTTATTCGTTTCTTGTTTTAGGCTAATTACGCGTAAATAATGTGAACGTAATTATACAGTGCTTCACATTTAAACATGGAACAATTTCTTAATCAGTTTACAGACAAATGTCTTTTTCCCAAGAAGTTATCTGTCAAAATAAAGGACAGGTAACAAATAAAAAAAAATGCATGTTGTTTTATTAAAGGAAAAAATATAATTATTTAAAATATAAATTAAAATATAGGAATAATATATGAAAATATTGACAATGCATATTAATCCAGCCTACCCCCCTAAAATAGGCTACCACTTTTAATGCTCCGATGCGAAGTAAACCACAATTTCTTTTGAATAATATAACATATTCATATAATATAAATAATACTGCACACCTTTTAAATGTATCAAATCTAAAATATGGTTTAATACCATGTAGCTTAGAGAAAATATAAGCACAGGGTCAGGCACAGGCTTGACATTTATCCTGCTTGAATTCGTTCTAAGAAATGCAAATAACTTTTTAAGTACCAAACTTTCTTCAGTGAATATTACATATTAAATATATTAAATATTTTATCTAATATATATATATATATATATATATATATATATATATATATATATATATATATATATAATATATAGGCAAAACTGACAACTATTTGCAAAAATGTGCTGTGATGCGTTTGTTTGATAACTTGTGGTAAAGCGCCACTCAGTGGTCAAAAACTGCAAATGCACTTTACAGACACCGCGGCGGCGGTACATGGGGCGTTTTGGATGTCTACCTACTGTATACACACACACACACAACAAATATTTTATTCTAGTAGTCATTATCTTAATCACGTTGTGCTTCCTATTGGCTGGTGTCCCAGAGCACTAGCCCAGGCCCATTTATGGATAATCCGGCTCTGTATATACAGTATGTGAATGTACAAACCTAACTCCAAAAAAGTTGGGACACTTTACAAATTGTGAGCAAAAAAAGGAATGGAATAATTTACAAATCTCATAAACTTATATTTTGTTCACAATAGAATATAGATAATAAGGCTGTGCGATATGGGGAAAATATCAATTTTTTTTGACAGATACTGCGATTGCGATTTGATTTGCGATTTTAAATTTGCAAAGTCAAGCTTCAGCTCAATACTGTCAATAATGTGCAGCAGAGTATGAGTATTATTGCCCTGCTGAAAAAAAAAGGAATTAATGTCATTCTATCCAATACAATTCCCATTATAACCTTAAATCTTTCAATTTTCAATTGTGTTTTGGGAGGGGTTCTATATATACCTATATATATATATATATATATATATATATATATATATATATATATATATATATATATATATATATATATATATATATACGAGTATGAGAGACATTCAGAGACAGGCTGTATGTGCGATCCTCTGAATGGGGAATAGCGAACATGCAATAAGAGATGCTCTTGATATGCATTGTGCGCAGCTCTTGTAAATTATCTTTTTTGTTCATTGTCTGTCTTTTCAAAGCTTAAGTTACATAACGTTTTTCTTTACGTTTTAATTTGCCTAACTATTGACCTGAGCCTTTTTTTTTTTTTTTTAAATAAATGGTGGGCGTTTACACAGTTGTCTAGAGCAGTGCTGATTGGGGAGAAAAGTGGTGTGCTCGCTCTATTTGTTAGTAAGTCTGTCACTCAAGGCTGCAGTCCTGCATATGCTCTGGAACAGTCTAATATCCAATCCACATCGCAGGCATTTGCGATTAGCAAATCACAGCATCTCAAATCGCGATTTTGATTCGATTTTGATTCGATTTTGATTTAATCGCACAGCCCTAATAGATAACATATCAAATGTTGAAAGTGAGACATTTTTAAATGTCATGCCAAATATTGGCTCATCTTGGATTTCATGAGAGCTACACATTCCACAAAAGTTGGGATAGGTAGCACTAAGAGGATTAAAAAGTTAAATGTACATATAAGGAACGACTGGAGGACCAATTTGCAACTTATTAGGTCTATTGGCAACATGATTAAGTATAAAAAGAGCCTCTCAGAATGGCAATGTCTCTCAGAAGTCAAGATGGGCAGAGGATCACCAATTCCCCCAACACTGCGGCGAAAAATAGTTGAGCAATATCAGAAAGGAGTTTCTCAGAGAAAAACTGCAAAGTGTTTCAAGTTATCATCATCTACAGTGCATAATATCATCCAAAGATTCAGAGAATCTGGAACAATCTCTGTGTGTAAGGGTCAAGGCCGGAAAACCATAATGGATGCCTGTGATATTCGGGGCCTTAGACGGCACAGCATCACATACAGGAATGCTACTGTAATGAAAATTACAACATGGGTTCAGGAGTACTTCCAGAAAACATTGTGAACACAATCCACCATGCCATTCGCTGTTGCCAGCTTAAACTCTGTAGGTCAAAAAAAGAAGCCATATCTAAACATGATCCCGAAGCACGGGCATTTTCTCTGGGCCAAGGCTCATTTAAAATGGACTGTGGCAAAGTGGAAAACTGTTCTGTGGTAAGACGAATCAAAATTTCAAGTTATTTTTGGAAAACTGGGATGCCATGTCATCCGGACTAAAGAGGACAAGGACAACCCAAGTTCAGCACTCAGTTCAGAAACCTGCATATCTGATGGTATGGGGTTGCATGAGTGAGTGTGGCATGGGCAGCTTACAAATCTGGAAAGGCACAAATCAATGCTGAAAGGTATATCCAAGTTCTAGAATAACATATGCTCCCATCCAGCTGTTGTCTCTTTCAGGGAAAACCTTGCATTTTCCAACATTACAACCACATACTGCATCAATTAAAACATTATGGCTGGGTAGAAGGATCCATGTACTGAAATGGCCAACCTACAGTCCAGATCTTTCAGCCATAGAAAACATTTGGTGCATCATAAAGAGGAAGATGCGACAAAGAAGACCTAAGACAGTTGAGCAACTAGAAGCCTGTATTAGACAAGAATGGGACAACATTCCTATTCCTAAACTTGAGCAACTTGTCTTCTCAGTCCCCAGATGTTTGCAAACTGTTATAAAAAGAAGAGGAGATGCCACACAGTGGTAACAATGGCCTTTGTCCCAATTCTTTTGAGATGTGTTGATACCATGAAATTTAAAATCAAATTATTTTTCCCTTAAAATTATACATTTTCTCACTTTAAAATATATATTGTGTTTATTTGAGCACTTCCATCAGTGCCTGCAAAACACTAAAATAAATATCAAATAAATAATAAAGTTAAACAAGAAAGTAGCCTAAATAAGAAGTTAAATACACTGTCTCCCAGTGCGACAAAATAACTCATATTCAATGATGCTACAATGGATACAGAACAAAACGACACGACAAATCCTCATCCCATTTATGAGGTAATACACAGAGTTGAAATGTACAGGTTAGACACTAGACAGGTGCATCCAAAATCACATAATTATGCTCTATTTTAAGACATTTTGTAGAATAAATAGTGTGAGTAGTGCGTTCACAATGAAAATTAACAGCCAACTTAATCTCTAACACCACCATTCTACTTTCTGTTGTTGGCGTTTCTTTGTCTGCAAACTGCACCGTTCACATGCTAAGTAGTAAGGGAGCATTTTAAACCCTTACCAGTCGCCCCCCTTTTTTGGGCATTGAGACAGAAATGACATACTCAAAATAAAAAAGTTTCTGCTTATGATTCTTTCTGACTAGATACATAATCAACATTTGTTCACAAAGCTGACACTTCAAAGTTTACTGTTCAGGAATCAGAATCACTCAGACTGTTATGATAATAGAGATATATAAGCTCAAACAAATACAAAAATAAAAATATTTAAAACATTTTTTAAATGTTTAAAAAAAATTGTTGATGTAAGATATGAGTTTAGAGATACAGTGTAGTTAAAGCCACAAGTCTTTCAAAACTTCATTAGAAATTTAATAATTTATCTGCAAAACTATGAATTTTATGAAGTATTTTCTAAGGCCATGTCATGTGTGTGTTTAGAGAAGGCTAATCAGATTGATTTATGGCACTTGTCATCTCTGTAAGATCTCACATGTAAACACTCCTGTGCTCTCTTTATGTGTGTTGGCTTTCAAAACTCCCTGTTTCATGGTTCTATTGTTCTCACCAAACGAGTCTTTCACACCTCCGCCAGGTATGACACATTATCTGCATTATTCTTTTATCATTATTCTTTTGTTTTTATTCCACCTTTATCAGACTTTTTTTGTGGAATTTCAGTGTTTACAAAGCAGCGATCTCACTTCAGTCTCTGTATGCATTTAGCCCTTATTTATCAAAAGTCTTACTATAAAAATACAACGAAACATTTTCTTACGACCTTACGTGAATTATTGTGACAGAAATGCATTACGAAGAAATGCACCTGCTATTAGTAGCATTAGAGCTAACGTTAGCATCAAGCAACATCAGACAATTTATAAAATTATTAGTACACTTTTATTCAAAACTCACTTTAAACCCCGATCGAATGTTTGTAATAACATCCTTTTGCGATCACGGGTGGAATTTGGTCGTTTACTATTGTAAAAATATGCTATTTGTAGCCTTTTTCATCACTGCGCAAGTTAGCATTTCCGATGTACATTTTTTATATTTTTCATAAAATGCCCCAGATCTCAAAAAAATCTCATACCAAGCTTTTCTATCGTAATCGCGATTTTATTATTCGGATATTTCGTTTGTACAGAGGGGTTTCAGTTTTGTTGTGAGCAGATATGAACCAGGAAGTGTTCTCGAACCATGTGACACGATCTGACGCGGTCCGGTTTTGGGACCAGATCAGATTGACAAGCCGAATGTCCAATCAGAGTCTGACGGGGTCACAGCTCGAGTACACGGAAGCAAACACACAGAGACAGGACTGGGAGAGGCTATTTATCATCAGATTGCATAAATCAGTGGAAAATGAATAGAAATGATGATTCTGTCTGAAGAAATATGAAGTAAACATCAGTAAATATATCCATATATCTCCGCGGAAATGCATCTTTGGTCTATAAATCCTTATTGATGCTGTTCAGTGAGTCTCTGTGAACACAAATAAACCGCTGCAGACGTGACTGAATATGAATGAGTGGTGAATTGTACAGTGTCGCTGTTGGACAGTGTTTTCTCTGCTTCCTGTTGCTGTAGTTCCTTGCTGTAGTTGATCGTAGCTCTGTGTAGCCGTTTTTTGTTCTCTAGAATCTTTATCTTACTATCACAAACTGTTTTTTAAAGTGATAAAATATAACTTAATTCACACCATATTTCTGAGATTATCTATCAATCTTATCAGTTTAATTTTGATCATTCACTTTTATTTTATATCCGTAAGTGCAGTACACCTACATTGCGTTAACACTCGTTAGCTTGTCATTAGCGTTTTCATTCGAACCTATCGCTGTTTTCTTTTCTCCTGTCCTCTCTCTCGCTCCAGTTTTTCACAAGTTCATCAAACAATTGTGGTAAGAATATTTCATCAAGCACGGTCAGTAATGGCTTCTCCTGCTATTGTTATTTGCACCTCTTGCCACATGTATCTATCTCTTCGCATATGAGGGATTCACATGTGATAAATGCAAGGAAATAGATAGGCTGACAGAAGATTTCAGAATTAGAGAGACACATCCAAACTTTAATTGAGGACAGTAAGAATGTTAGGGCTCTAGATATGGCTTTGGATGCGTCTAGCTCAGGGATTCCTGTCCATTGTTCGGTTCTGGCAACAGAGATCCTGCAGCAGGGTGTAACAGAAATGAGTGGAACCAGACAAATTAAAGAGTCTATCAAAGCTGTATTTGAAACACGGAGCCAAATTCCTCAGGAAGTCATAAAACATTCTGTGCCACAAGTCCCAAGCAAGATGAGCAACCAACTTGTTAACACAACAGCTTTCAACATTAACACCACTAGAACAGTTATTTACAATTTCAATTCGAAAGAGAAATTTGGTGTCAAATGTGTTGTTCGTAATGGAAATGCAACGCTGGACATCACATGTAAACCCATGAGATCGAGTTAAACACTTCCATTGACTTCCCCCCACCTAGCAGAACCAGACTGAAATTCCTAAGGGGGAAGGGCTTTGAACCTTTGGTCTCCACAGAAGTCTTTGTCATGAGAATGGCAAAGAAACTGCTTTTTGTACATATATATGGACCAGAATGAACTCAAAAAGACTTGTAAATCAGTGGTTTTCAACCTGTGGTCCGCGGCCCACTAGGGTGGTATTGCAGGTGGGCCGCCAATTATTTTCTGTTCATTTTCAGTCCATTCTAGGGCTGTGCGATTAAAAGAAAATGTCCTAAAATCACGATTTGAGCGTGCGCATATGCCTAACTCCAGGTTCACACACTGTCTGTGATGCGCCTTTTTTCTGAGCCAATGTTGACGGATCAGAGCGTTCTCACTGCGGTAAAAGGCTAGAAATAAAAACGTGCGAAAATAATTCATGTCTAACACATGAGCATAGAGTGAATTTGTTAGTGAACAGGATGCAGTTTAAGTGAGAAGAGACACGTTTTAAGTGTGCACACTCTCTCCTCGCAAAGCAGCGTGTATCTGAGCAAGCACGACCGGTTTTGTGACAGAGCAAAGGAAATCTGCTGCGAACAGAGAGATTCGCACTCGTGCATTATTTTAATGTGCTTTCGCGTTATATTTATGCGCTCTCACTGCTGACCGCATACACATACTGTATACGCACTGCAAACACCTGAGGCACCGCTACAATTAATGAGCTCTATGAACAATGCATGGCAAAAAAGAAAAAAAAGTCCCTGTATACAGGATTTTTTTTTTTTGTTTTGTTTTTTTTTGCCACAAGTCTATAATTTTTTTTACATCTTCACTATAGTGATAATTTTGACTTATGTCTGTTCTAGAGATGTTACAACTTTTTGATAAAGCTCTGATTGGTTTTCTTTTGGAAATATGTTTCAAATTAATCCTGAATGCATTTATGACTGTAAAAGCACAATTGCAAAATTGATAAAAAAAAAAATCGCGATAGTTTTTTTTTTTTTTTTTTTGTCCATATCGCACAGCCCTAGTTTATTCAATAAATATAGTTTAAAATCTAGCTTCTGAGTACTAAGTTATTAACCCAACAATAGCGGGGTCAGTTTTTTTGAAGTGGGCCGCGCAAACATATGTGTTTGGTTGTGTGGGCCGCGAGTTGAAAAAGGTTGCGAACCACTGTTCTAAATGAATCAGTCCATCACTTCACTCCATATTCATTTATGTGTAACCCACACATTTGACTATCATGTTATAATCACTTATTGTGTATGTTTTTTTTTTAAATAACTATGGCATAGCTTAACGATTCATAATTATGTTTGGTATGTGTGTGATCGAATCTGCTTGCTTGAATTAGTACAGACAATAATTTATTTGTCCCATGTATCATATTCGTGTTATAGGAATCATGTCCAAAATTAGACCCTGCCAGAGCAGGAAAATTCGGACCACATGCTTGGTAAGATTAAAATATGATTTATGATACCCCCGAGCCAAGACAATCTCTGATTGGTCAAGACAACATTTGAGGTGTGGCCAACAGGCCAGTTTAAATACTTAGGACACCATAAAATCTTTGCTTTTAGTTGTTAGCTTTGCTTCTGCTACTAGTCATGCCTGCTTTTTAGTCTCTAGCTATGCTTCTGCTATCAGTCATGCCTAGCTTTAGCTTTTAGCTTGTAGCTTTGCTACCTATCTTTAGCTTTTAGGCATGCTCTTAGTCATCACTGTTAGCTGTTCTTTGAGCGTGGTTGCAGCGTACTTCAGCCTGCACGCCTGCTGCTACTTAGTCACAATGAGAAGAAACCCAACCTTGTCTTGTCAAACTTTACTTCTTTTCTTTTCCGTTTGAGAGTTTCGTGTTCTGAGTTAAGTTTTGTAACGTCGAGTCTCCGACGCCTGACCGTTCAACTTTAACCAGCCACACAACTGCACCTTCAGCCAACGCTCCACCACGGGCCTTCCTAAGACGTCACATTTCAGCGACTACTGAACTTCCAGCCAATCAGCGACATTGGGATAGCCCTTTCAACGGGACTCCTTCACAGGAGATGCAAGTAACTTTACCTCCAGACTGTGACCTTTACTGGTGTATCTAATATAATTTTAAACTCACTGAGGAACTCAATGCAAGGGCTAATTAAGTGATTGATGGTTGTTCATGTCTATGCAATTTAAAGTATTGCTGTAAACTTGGGATTCCATATTTCCATTCTCTTAAACTCATTTTTCCCTAACTTTTGATCTTCCTGCAACTTGTGTGAATGTGTGAGTGTGTGCATTTATGTGTTAGATTAGTTTATATGTCTTAGATTTATCTAATAAAGCCTTATTCATATAAGAGAAGTATCTTGTGTTTTGTGCTTACAAGTTAATGTCTTAAACTGCCGATCTTGTTACTGTGCTAATTGATAGTGTTTTCACTATACTTTGATTTTTAATATCCAGCGCAGATTTGATGTTAAACGGCTTGTTCAGTGAATCGCAGGGCGTCTCAGTGATCAGCCGTGAAACAGTGATTCTGTTCAAATTCCCTTTAAATTATTAAATGATTCCCTTTGAGCTAAATTGACCTGTTTCCGTTACAAGGGCAAATGGGTGACAGGGAGGCAGCATAGTCGTGGGTCAAAACACCGCTCTTCTGTTCCGATCAAAACATTAAACAGGTTCTCCCCACTCAGTGATGCACCCACTGAGAAACCTGATGAAAGTGCTCTAGTTATTGGTGATTCTATTGTACGGAACATGAATATAGAGACACCAGCCACCATAGTCAAATGTTTACCGGGAGCCAGAGTGCCTGACATCTTGGCAAATTTAAAAGTGCTGGCTAATTCTAAACGTAAATACAGTAAGATTGTTATTAATGCCGGCGCTAATGATGTTCGACTTCGCCAGTCGGAGATCACTAAAAATAAAATTGAAGAGGTGTGTGAACTTGCAAGCATGATGTCAGACACTGTAATATGCTCTGGTCCCCTCCCTGCTTACCGTGGTGATGAGATGCATAGCAGATTGTCATCACTCAATGGCTGGATGTCTAAGAGCCTGGGACTAATCTAGGTTATCCATGTTTTTTTTGTTTTTTTTTCATTGCATCTGAAAACCAGCTGTGGACGATTTAAAAATGTTTGATATAAAGCAGTGGTTCTCAACCCACGGCCCGTCACGAATTCTAATGCGGCCTGCACCACATGCTGAAAAAAAAAAAAAAAAAAAAAAAAAACCTTTATCAGTTTGTACAATTTTATTGTTTACATCAATTAAAAAAAAAATGCTAGTAATGAAATACAGTATAAGCTATATCCTAATGTTTTTATTTGATTTTTTTCTTCTTCATATATTATTTTCAGACATGAGCACATAAGCATTTAATGAACACATACAAGCGCGCACTTTGGCAGAATTCAATTCAAATAGTCCTAGAACACTGTCTAAGACTTGATGGTTGCTCCTAGGTGTGCTACTTGATCGCAATCTTTTCCTTCCCTAGCATTTGTAAAACTGCATTTTTCCATCTCAAAAATATATCTAAATTACAGCCTATGCTCTCAATATCAAATGCAGAAATGTTAATCCATGAATTTATGACTTCAAGGTTAGACTATTGTAATGCTTTATTGGGTGGTTGTTCTGCACACTTAGTAAACAAACTACAGCTAGTCCAAAATGCAGCAGCAAGAGTTCTTACTAGAACCAGGAAGTATGACCATATTAGCCCGGTCCTGTCAACACTGCACTGGCTCCCTATCAAACATCGTATAGATTTTAAAATATTGCTTATTACTTATAAAGCCCTGAATGGTTTAGCACCTCAGTATTTGAATGAGCTCCTTTTACATTATACTCCTCTACGTCCGCTACGTTCTCAAAACTCAGGCAATTTGATAATACCTAGAATATCAAAATCAACTGCGGGCGGCAGATCCTTTTCCTATTTGGCGCCTAAACTCTGGAATAACCTACCTAACATTGTTCGGGAGGCGGACACACTCTTTTAGTTTAATTTGTACATTTGTGAACGCACATTTTCTCAAATGTTGCGCGTCAGGTCATGCGAGCCTGCATCTTAAACCCTCTGTCAAACTTTCTGCGTCCGCGAGTCCGCTATGGACCACTAGGTAGGCGTGATGTAAAAATAGTCATTGGAGAGTGTGTGCAGAGGCTCTAGCAGACGACCACGCAGACAGGTGCGCGTGGTCAGTTGGCTTCAAAAGCAAAATTGCACATGTGCAGGCAGAGTGAAGAAGCTCATTGCTACTCGAACCTGTTCAATCAGTCAATAAAAGAATATCAAGACAGTCAGATGTGCAATAATTCTGGGCAATTGCAGAGCTGGCCATCAGCCTGCGCATTCAGAAGTATAAATTGAAGAAGTCTGCGTCCGCGCTGGCCGTGTACGCGTCCGGATTGCTCATGCGGAAAGTATAACAGGCGTTACAATCGCAACTTCTTTGTGTTACTCCTTTCAAGCTGAATCTCACAAAATTGGTCAGCTCCCAACAGCATCAGGTGTTTTATTTATGGGGAATATAATTGTTGATTTCAATGAATGTAATAGATTATATATCATAATAGTTAGGCTATAATATTATAAATCAGGTTGGTTTGTATTGCTGACATAATATGTAAATTATATGTGTAGACTTGCACTTAGACCATAGTGCGGCTCGCTGGAAAAAAAAGGTGGAGAACCACTGATATAAAGGTTGTTGTCCCATTTTATACAGGAATTGTTCATTTAAAAAAATCGAATTATATTGTTAGTTCTAATTATATTGTTAACAAGTTCATTTAGAACTTTTTTTTTTTTACTTATAAACTCCTTGAGAATTTAAAGTTAGTTTAACAGTATTTAAATTCAAGTAAAAAAAAAAAGGTTTTAATTGCTTAAATTATTTTTATTAATAATATGTCATCATGTTTATTCTTGTAAAAAATATGTGTTTATTCTTTAGGAAAACAAGGGAAAAAATAAGGGACAATCCGAATATTTGTTTTGCTTTACCTATTTATGTAAGCTACAATTATTCAAATAATAATAATAATAATAAAATAATGTAATTAAAAAATACCATTGGCCTGAGTAATTTTGACCATTATAGAATTGTGACTTTAAAGATTATTCATTTAGGTGGTAAAAATACTGTGAACTTAAATAATGGCATGGATTTTAGAGCATAACAACTGAAGGTTTATGAAACATTAGCCAATAAAGCATATTTTTAAACAACGGAACTTAAAGTTGTGAACTAAAATATTATTTCAACCATACAGCATGTGAATAAATAAAATGCATAATTTTCATAACATTTCATTATTCATAAAATGCATAACGTTTCTGGTGTTTGTATATGTACTTCAATATAATGAACTCCAAGTTTAAGAATAGTCCTCGACTTCTCTCTCTCTTTAACAGCATTAGCTCAATGATATACGTCTTCCTTCCGTTAGAATTTTCCTGCCTTGCTAAATGTTGGGCTCATGATCAATAAGTTCGCCTCAATCTGATTCGGTAAAGTCAAACCACAGACAGTGAAGCCTCGTCTTAAAGCCTCCCGCAAACATACACGATCACAAATAACAATGATTTTCGTAAAATAATGATTAATTATTAATTGATGATTTGTTATCATCATTATGGTCTTTTGGAAATAATAATATGGGCTGCGAGAAAATTATGAAGTGTAGTGCAGGCATGTTTCAGCCAAGTAACACACCGTGTTCTTCAGAGCCAAAACACAGACCGAATTCTGTTCAGCTGGAGGGGGTTGGGTTTTGGATAGTTATTCATGGCTTGTGGGGTCGAGATAAAGGTGTGAATTGCTCTTTCATATGGACAAGTGTCTTATGAGGCTTTAACTTGCTGAACCGGTTTATATAGGACTGTTGTTTTGGTTATATTCACAGTGCTGGCTCTCTCTGACGAGAGAAATGCAACATTCACACATTACACCATTTCTTTTCGTTTAAAAACATTTCAAGCTTTCTGTAGATATATTTTTAATGTACCTATGTGAGACACCACGATATTATGTTAATTAAAAAATTATACATTCATTATCATGAAAAATTAAAGTGATGAGACGGCGCCTCCCTGTCATTAATGCACATTAATAATTTTTGCACAAACACTTGAATATCAGCTTCTTATCGCGAGTAAAATTCATGCCAATAGCCAACATATTTAGCTTGATCAGAAGGTTGACCGCAAGAGTCGAGCGGGATGTTAAGAGTTTGTCTGTTTCTTTTACTGATTATTTTCGGGCTAAAGCATGAATTAAACAAATTCACACTCAATCGCTTTCGCAATAATGCGTTCAAACAAATGTAATCTTACAGTGCTACATTATCAGCATGCTATCTGATTTTGAAATCTTGAAGTTAATCGATCTGTTTAGATAAAATAACTGACAAAGATGTTATTTTCATCACAAACAAAATTTTCACAGCAGAAAGCAGCAATTAAAGATTAGTTTGGCATGTGATATAGGGAAAAAAGTTTACACATAGCTTAAGCTACTTTGAAACTCTCCTGTTATATATATATATTATTATATTATTATTATAATATTATTATTATTATTTTATATGCTATGTTATGAACATAACATTTCAAACATACTGAAATACTTTATTCACAGAGTGAAGGCGGAGCGTGTTTCTGGTATCAATAGCCGCATTTCCCCTGTCGGGCCAGTGCGAGCCAGGGCTTAAAGCGGGCCGGGCGGGGCTCATAGCCTCGGGCCAGTAGCACCGAGGCCAGAATAGCGCAGGGTTTCCACAGTGGAGCCTGAAGCTCCGCTGCGCATCACTAAAACACGCCCTTTACACGCCTCTCAGAACAACATCATGCAACCTCATTATTTCACCAACAAAGAGAAGTTATCAGAAAAAGTCACTGGAACATGCGCGATCACAAAACGAAGATGATAAAAGCGGCCGTTTGTTTGCATGCTTTGTTATATATTCATATTCAAAAGCATCGATGTAGAATAAGTGATACATTGATCATAAGCTATTGATTTAATTTATCAGGACTCAAAATTAATCACACATAAATACACTTATTTCTATTTTATTTATTTTTAACGCTTATGAAAATAGCCTGCTTATTCAGTCGAGTCTGTTTCTGTTTATTAGCCACAGCCTTCACATTTAGAATGAATGATAATATCTCTATTTTTATAAAAGCTCCCGAACAAAAACATTAGGCTATTATATTTTTTTATGACGTGAGCTAAACTCTCGAGATGAGGCTTGTGACAGATAATATACATTACTAAATAAATACACAAGAATAAGAAGCTGACGTCTGATTTCCTCAAACGATCATATTTACCATGTTTACTATGGTAATGTTAATGCCTAGCGTGCACAGACTTTTGCATCGCTTATAAATATTTCTGCCTTGTATGGTGATAATACACATTGGATCAAGTTATTTCAAAGACTCGCTGCTGACTGAAAGTGAGTTTTGAGCTTGATTTATTTAAAAAAGTGTTTAATGCTGGTGTTATAGCTGTTATCTTTCCGAAATGATCAGCAGCTCAGACTCTCTATTTTTATAAAAGCTCCCGAACACAAATCATTATTATATTTTGATGATATGCAACGTGGAGCTAAACTCACGAAATGAGACGACAGATAAAATGTTACTTAATAAATACACAATTGTGAAACAGAATAAGAAGCTACGTCTGATTTATCCAAGGGGTCATATTTACCATGTTTACTATGGTAACGTTAATGTTTAGCGTGCATAGTATTTTACATCGCTTATAAATATTTCTGCCTTGTTTAGTGATTATAATCCACATCGGATCAAGTTATTTCAAACACTTGCTGCTAACTAAGAGTGAGTTTGGAGCTCAACTTATTTTAAAAAGTCTTTAATACTGGTGTTAAAGCGGTTATCTTTCTGAAATGATCCGCAGGGCAGACTCTAACATTACTCTAAAATTACTTTAGTTGTAAATTACTAAAGCTTTTTTTTTTTTTTTTTTTTTTTTAATCTTGCAGATCTCAAAGACAAACGTCTTAATATCGCAAATTAGAAATGTTTGGTAAGATAAAATGTGCACGATAACATTAAGCAAATCTCTTCGCCATCGTCACTCTTTATTATTAAGCAGGACTTTACGTATAGTTAATGCATGTGCGTGCGCTCGTTGTGGTGTGTGTGTGTGTGTGTGTGACTGACAGACAGCCTCCGCGGTGTGCATTAGAGTTCACGCAGATCTCATGGACAAACGTCTTAATATGATCGCACATTAGAAATGTTTGGCGAGATTAAATGTGCACAGCATTTTTAAGCAAAAATACATAGTACATATTTTTTTCCTACCGAAAGCAGAACCGATACCTTCAGATCTTGCTGATACTACGGTTTTTTTATAATTTAGCCCCGGGGCCAGTTTAATACCGGGTTTCGGTACCCATCCCTATAAATAACAGATGCAATAAGGATTAACAAATGAAAGCTTGGCTTATTGAATATCAGATCCCTTTCTACGAAAACACTTAAAATAATGATCACTGATCATAATATAGATGTGCTCTGTTTGACAGAAATCTGGCTAAAACATGCTGCACAACTCCTTGTTCAAGCCCTTGTTCTGTCCAGGCTGGACTATTGTAATGCCCTCTTTGCAGGTCTTCCAGCCAATTCTATTAAACCTTTACAATTCATTCAGAACGCGGCAGCGAGATTAATTTTTAATGAGCCAAAAAGAATACACGTCACACCTCTGTTTATCAATTTGCACTGGCTTCCAATAGCTGCTCGCATAAAATTCAAGGCATTGATGTTTGCCTACAAAACTACCACTGGCAAAGTCACTTTTACGGACTTTTAAATTAAATGTTCTCTCCAGGTGGAATGACCTCCCCAACTCAATCCGAGTCCTTAGCCATCTTCAATAATCGTCTTAAAACACATCTCTTTCCATCTTTATTTGACCCTCTAACTTTAACACTCACTATTCTAATTATATTCTTTAAAAAATCTAACTACCTTTCTAATCTTTTTGTATTCTATTTTCTTTTCATTTATTATGCAATCGTATATATGTGTGTGTGTGTATGTGTAAAGACCTCTAACTAGCTGGCTCTATTCTTTTTTTTATTTTATCTGTTTTCTTTTTATTTATTATATTATTTAAAATCCCATGCTAAGTGTACTGTGTTAACCTAACTGAGACTTGTTACAGCACTTACATATCATTGCTCTTTTTGTTGTTTTTGATTGCTTCCACTGTCTTCATCTGTAAGTCGCTTTGGATAAAAGCGTCAGCTAAATGAATAAATGTAAATGTAAAACCTGATGATTATATTATTTTAAATGAATCCACCCCCCCAAGATTACATGAGCCGCGTCTAAAAGGCAAAGGGGAATTTATAAAAACGTTTTCAGGATTTCTCAGAGGGCAGGCTTCAAGTATAACTCATTTGAAGTAATGGTGCTTCATATAACATTATCCAGAGAAACAAATGTTAATGATAAATCCCGTGTTGTGTTTGTACTGGCTACTGTATACACCAGGCCACCAGGGCACCAAACAGACTTTATTAAAGAGTTTGGTGATTTTACATCCGAGTTAGTTCTGGCTGCAGATAAAGTTTTAATAGTTGGTGATTTTAATTTCCATGTTGATAATGAAAAAGATGCATTGGGGTCAGCATTTATAGACATTCTGAAATCTATTGGATTGAGGTTAGACAACACATTTCAGGATCTACTCATTGTTGAAATCATACTCTAGATTTAATACTGTCACATGGGATTGATGCTGATAGTGTTGAAATTATGCAGCCAAGGGATGATATTCAGATCATTATTTAGTTCTGTGCAAACTTCATATAGCCAAAATTGTAAATTCTCCTTCTTGTTACAAGTAGGGAAGAACCATCACTTCTACCACAAAAGACTGCTTTTTAAGTTATCTTCCTGATGTATCCGAATTCCTTAAAATATCCAAAACCTCAGAACAACTTGATGTAACAGAAACAATGGGCTCTCTCTTTTCTAGCATTTTAAATACAGTTGCTCCTTTGTGCTTAAGGAAGGTTAAGGAAACCAGTATGACACTAGTGTTGTCAAAAGACCCGGTACTTCGGTACCAAGTCGGTACTAAAAAAAAAATGTAAATGTGACGGTACCAGGTTTCTTTAAGTACCGGTAGTAACGAGGTCCCGTTCAAACCCGGTTCAGCGCTATGATTTCCGCGAAGCAGAAAACGAGGACGGAATCTCAAAATTCAGTCATGAAAATGAAACTTACATTTTAATATGGACAGTCATGGAATTTGTCAAAGTTAGCATAAATAAATCAAATCAAATCTCCATATGGACCAGTATCTGTAAATGTTAAGCCGCAACAGTTGTTTGAAATATGAATCCGTGTTCTGCGCGTCTCTGTGTGAATTAATGAATGGCAGAGACGTGCGGGTTTGTTTACTACATAGACTAAAGCGCATGACGCTTGCATTAATTTCAGCATCTGAGCTTCAGAGTTCTCTCTCCATCAAGCGATCTGAACTTTTCAGTTTATCTCAATGGACGCACAGAGCACCTGTATTTGATGCTTTGTAAACTCTTTGTGAAGGCGCACGACTCACCGTCGCTTTACTGATAGCGCTGTTTCTCACACGTGCAAAGAGAGAGAGAGAGAGCGAGAGTCTTACCACGCTGAATCGACACGCTATATGTAAACTATTCTTTTTGGTCTTCTTCTGTCAAAATAATGGAGTTCATTTTCATTGGCTGGTGCTGAATAGTACCGTCCCTGTTTTGATTTCAGCAAATCAGTTTGACCGAACGCAGAAAACATGATTAATATTCATGAACCCAGCAGCTCATCAATTCATAGTGCATTGTATATACATTAGTATGATAGTAGAATTAGTAGTAGTATTAACTTTTAATAATAATTAATATGATCTATAACTATTTTTTTACAGAAACCCTCAATGACCAAAAATATCTTAAGCATCACCACCAGTCTTAAGTTCAGTTAAAATGACAAATATACATTCATTAAGGCTAAAGTAATTTTTTCCATAAAGGGATTGTGCTAGAAATATTACTATTATTTAGTAAAATGTATGTGATACTGCTACTACTGTTGAAAAAATTTATAACACTTTATTTTGTAAAGAAATAAATCACCATATTTCTTCCGTTTTAATTTTAATAGCAAATCCCCTTTATTTACCAAAAATAAAATGTTTAAATTTCATAAATTAAAAGACAAATTAAATTTGAGTGCAACTTGTTTATTGTTTTTCATAATTACAGAACTTGTAGAAAAACTTTAAACACAATTGTTAATAAATATAAAGAATGGCATTGGTTTTATTTTTAGTGCTAAAAAGTTTTTTTTGTTTTTTAATTAGCATATATTTGTGTTTTGCTTTGGTACCGAAATTAGTACCGAGAACCGTGGATTTTCACTGGTATCGGTACCGAATACTGAAATTTTGGTACTGTGTCAACACTATATGACACCATGGTAAAATGAGCATACTCGCACACTAAAGAGAGCAGCCTGAAAAATGGAGTGCAGCTGGACGAAAACAAAACTAGAGGTATTTCATATCGCTTGACGGGAAAGTAACCTATCCTACAGAAAAGCATTAAAAAACGCTAGATCTGATTAATTTCTTCTTTTTTTTAGAAGAATACAAACATAACCCCAGGTATTTATTCATTACAGTGGCTAAATTAAGGAAAAATACAGCATCAACAAATGTTGACATTTCCCCACATCACAGCCTTAATGACTTTATTAACTACTTAACTTCTAAAAACAATACTATTAGAGATAAAATTGTAACCATTCAGTCGTCAGCTACAGTATCGCATCAGACAGTGCACTATAGAACCCCTGAGGACTAGTTCCACTCATTCTCTACCATAGGAGAGGAAGAATTGTATAAACTTATTAAATCATCTAAACCAACAACATGTATGTTAGACCCTATACCATCTAAGGTCCTAAAAGAGGTGCTTCCAGAAGTCATAGATCCTCTTCTGACTATTATTAATTACTCATTGTCATTGGAATATGTCCCCAAAACCTTCAAACTGCCTGTTTTTAAGCCTCTCATCAAAAAAAAAAAAAAACAACTTGACCCCAAAGAACTAGTTAATTATAGACCAATCTCGAATCTCCCTTTTCTGTCCAAGATACTAGAAAATGTGGTATCCTCACAATTATATTCCTTCTAAGAGAAAAATGGTATATGTGAGAATTTCCAGTCAGGATTTAGACCGTATCATAGTACGGAGACTGCTCTCCTTAGAGTTACAAATTACCTGCTCTTATCATCTGATCGTGGTTGTTTCTCTCTATTAGTTGTATTGGATCTTAGTGCTGCGTTTGAGACAATTGACCACAACATTCTTTTGCATAGACTTGAACACTTTGTTGGCATTAATGGAAGTGCATTAGCATGTTTTAAATCATACTTATATGACCGCCATCAGTTCATAGCAGAGAATGAAGAGGTATCATATTGATCACAAGTGCAGTATGGAGTAAATCAATGCTCAGTACTAGGTCCGCTACTTTTCATGTTTTATATGTTACCCTTGGGAGATATCATCAGGAAACATGGTGTTAGCTTTCACTGTTATACTGATGATACTCAGCTCTATATTTTTTCGCAGCCTAGTGAAACACACCAATTTGAAAAACGAATGGAATCCGTAGTCGATATAAAAAACTGGATGACGAGTAATTTCTTACTGCTAAATTCTGAAAAAACAGAGATGTTAATTATAGGACCTAAAAACTCTGCATGTAATAACCTAGAACACTATCTAAGACTTGATGGCTGCTCTGTCAATTCTGCGTCATCAGTTAGGAACCTAGGTGTGCTATTTGATCGCAATCTTTGGTTAGAAAGCCACGTTTCTAGAATTTGTAAAACTGCATTTTTCCATCTCAAAAATATTTCTAAATTACGGCCTATGCTCTCAATGTCAAATGCAGAAATGTTAATCCATGCATTTATGACCACAAGGTTAGATTATTGTAATGCTTTATTGGGTGGTTTTTCTGCATGCTTAGTAAACAAACTACAGCTAGTCCAAAATGCAGCAGCAAGAGTTCTTAGTAGAACCAGGAAGTATGACCATATTAGCCTGGTCCTGTCAACACTGGACTGACTCCCTATCAAACATCGTATAGATTTTGAAATATTGCTTATTACTTATAAAGCCCAGAAAGGTTTAGCACCTCAGTATTTGAAAGAGCTCCTTTTACATTATAATCCTCTACGTCCGCTAAGTTCTCAAAACTCAGGTAGTTTGATAATACCTATAATATCAAAATCAACTGCGGGCAGCAGATCCTTTTTTTATTTGGCGCCTAAACTCTGGAATAACCTACCCAACATTGTTTGGGACCCATCTTTTTAACCTGGCTTACACATACTAATATGCTTTTAATATCCAAATCCGTTAAAGGATTTATAGGAACCGGGAACACTTCCCATAACACCCTATGTACTTGCTACATCATTAGAATAATGGCATATACTCTAGTCTGCATGCAGATCAGAGGGTCACTGCAGTCACCCGGATCCAGTACGTATCCAGACCAGATGGTGGATCGGCACCTAGAATAGGACCTCTACATTCCTGAAAGACAACGGAGACCAGGACAACTAGAATCCCAGATACAGATCCCCTGTAAAGACCTCGTCTCAGACGACCACCAGGACAAGACCACAAGAAACAGATGTTTCTTGTGCACAATCTGACTTAGCTGCAGTCTGGAGTTGAACTGCTGGTTTCGTCTGGTCAGAGGAGAACTGGCCCCCCAACTGAGCCTGGTTTCTCCTAAGGTTTTTTTTCTTCATTCTGTCACCGATGGAGTTTTGGTTCCTTGCCGCCGTCACCTTCTGGCTTGCCTAGTTGGGGTCACTTCATCTACAGCGATATCATTGACTTGATTGCAAATAAATGCACAGACACAAACTGAACAGAGATTAAATCACTGAGTTCAATGATGAACTGCCTTTAACTGTCATTTTGCATTTTTGACACAGTGTTTTCGTAATGAATGTCGTTCAGTTGCTTTGACGCAATGTATTTTTGTTTAAAGCATTATATAAATAAAGGTGACTTGACTACTATTGTTTTTGTTTTCTCCGCTTACATTTTTATTTATTAATCTTCATATAAACAATGTTATACTGTTTATTAGTCTGTTTATTATATCTGTTTTATTAGTTAAACAATTAAAGAAAGAATGCATTTGATTTAGTCTTTAATTTATCTAGATGCATATAATATTAGTAATTTCTGATATAATTTAAATCACACCACATCCAGCATTTTCCTCACATAAACTATCTTTTTCCTCTGAATGTAAAGTGACTAAATGACCAATAGGGTGGGGGGGGGGCTGAATTAACAATGGTGTTTTTTTGCTCTTTAAACAATTGTATGCACTTCATTTTAAACTGAAATGCACTTCTGTTAACAATCAGTCACAACCAGCTGTTTGGTTTGTATTTATCTATTACCCTCTTACTTTAAATGTAGTTTTTAAATATAAAATGTAAGTTTGTTAACCCTCTGAGGTCTAAGGGTATTTTTGGGGCCTGGAGAAGTTTTGTCATGCCCTGACATTTGTGTTTTTTTTTCAGTTTCTTATAAACATCTAAATGGCTAAAGTTTAATCTCACTGTAATCAGCACAAACTGGACTATAATAATATGTGAGCAGCATGTATGTACATGATTGTGTTTTTGAGAAAAAAAAAATGTTATGCATGGTTAGTGAAAAACTAAAAATGTTAAATCACTTGAATAAGGCAATAAAAGACATAAATAAGATTGGTTCCCGTGACTTGAGAACTGGAGCTTGTAGCGTAGAATTTTTCTTTCTAAATTATGTGAAACCCATCTTGTTTACTCTCTCAGAAATCAATATATTTAAAATTTCTAAGACACTTTCTGTTTGTAAAAGTCATATATGAGTAGGCTTCAACTATCTTGAATATCATTGTGATTTACACTTGAGAGGACAAAGGCCCACATAATGAGCTGCATAATGAGCCTTTCAGTCAGGTGTGTGATTTCTGGGGGGGATAAATTGAAAGAACATCATTGTTTGTTACATTCAGGGAAGTCGTGGCCTAATTGTTAGAGAGTCGGACTCTCAATCGAAAGATCCCGGGCCAGCAGGAATTGTAGGTGGGGGGAGTGCATGTACAGTTCTCTCTCCACCTTCAGTACCACAACCTAGGTGCCCTTGAGCAAGGCATCGAACCCCCAACTGCTCCCCGGGTGCCGCAGCATAAATGGCTGCCCACTGCTCCGGGTGTGTGTTCACAGTGTGTGTGTGTGTTCACTGCTCTGTGTGTGTGCACTTCGGCTGGGTTAAATGCAGAGCACAAATTCTGAGTATGGGTCACCATACTTGGCTGAATGTCACGTCACTTTCATTTACATTTGTTACGTTTATATTATTTACATCACGCTTTTGAATGGTATAGTCGTGTATACTGTTATTGAAACTTCATAATGTTTCACTTGATTATACATTTAGTCAGGAATTATAGTTTGGAAAAAGTCTAACTAGGTAAGATGTTTACATGTTATGTGAAAACTAGTACAAGTATATAAATAAATAAAAAGAGACTTGTTTATTATCTCTGCTGAATAAAGCGCTTCATTCTTTTTTTTCTGAGGAAATCCAAATCTTAAATCCTGAAGTAATCCACATCACATCTTTTTTGGGTGAATTATGTCTTATTCCTCTCATCGCGAAGCAAACAGTAAAATAAAATAAAAAAAACTTGAACAGTCTCGGTGAGTTGTTTTCTGTTGTATGGGCGTATTCAAGCCGCACACTTCACTGAAACATTATAATCTGAATAGGGCGTTCAGCACGGGGGCGTGGTCGCATTAGAAGATAATGAAGGGAGACGTGAAAAACGGACATTGCGTTGTTTTCATATGGATTACTTTATCACAGAATATTTGTTTTTGGCAGCACTTGTTTAGTTTAAAAGTAGACATGTCAGGGTTTCTATAGATATCTCTCTCATGTCTGTAGGATTATCTTTGAACAGTCCATTTCAGTAAAGGAGACCAACACCGCATTCCACAGTTCAGAACGATTCCCCATCGAACCATTAGTGTGTCATAAAACACATTCATGGTGCGAAGATGGCTAAAGGAGATGTCACCCCCCCCCCCTCTTCTCTTACTTGCCTGTCTAATCTCATACCAGTGACCTCAGGACAGCAGGAAAAGATTTCTCTTTGTTCCCCAAACTTAAGACCACATTTTCAAGAACCCCTGTGGTGACCCCAATGCATAAATCCCCAGCCTTATCAGGCATTCCTTTGGCCAAGGATCACCAAAACCGCTAAACCATAGACTTTGTCTCCCAAAACCAACAGACTGAAATCTAACCCACTTGTGGTTTAATACAAACAACGGTTTCAAAATTGCTTCCAATAATCTGAATTGATTACAAGTATTTACCTCACACATTTCTTAAGTATCATGTATGTTTTATATAACCTGTGGAATTATTTCTGTTTAACTTTCCTTACAGCCTATTCGTAGGGTTTTCTAACTCAGTTATAGGAACTAATCACCAGAAGTTGCCTCATACATGTGTATTCTCTGTATTATGCATGCTTTACATTACTCAAGTAACTATGTTAAACACTTATCATGGCTAAATCCTTATTTACTTCCACCTCAACTATAAGAGGTGGTATAGGTTTATGGTATATGTAGTTTGGTACCTACTTAATGGGTAAATAATTCCTAGAATTTTGATATAAAGTAGATGTGTGTAGGATGCACCATATTTAAACTATTAAGTTTGCTTATTTAAGCGTTTAAACTAAACTCTCAGAAGTTTGGACACGCGATCACGTGGACTTTACGCTAATTACATGCAAGAACCAGAGAACCGGAAAGCCCCGCCAAAGACAACATCTGACTGGCTGTCGCACTAAGAAGGACGGTCAGATGGACACGCTTATAACAAAATGACAAGCAGCTATGCATCGCCTTTTGCTTAATGCTTTTATTTGTGCCTAACTTTTGCCCTGCTGTTGCAGTGACTTGGGCTCTTGTCTGTTTTGTGCTGACCTTCGTCCAGCTTCAAACCACCAAGAGCTCATTCAAAACTCATCAACTCTTCCGTAAGATTCTTCGTTGAACTTCGTCCAAGAAAACCCTCTCAGAGAAACTCCGTTGCATAGCAACTCGCAATCCAGGAAGTGCACATGTGCAAGAACCCAGAGGGGACTCCATTCACCCTCCGTTAATAACATCACTTTTCCCCGTCACTGTTTGAATGAATGTTTGTGTGTTTTCGTTAGTTTAGTTTGTGTGTATTAGAGTAGTTTAATAAAGCCTTATTTGATTTTACATACCAGTTTCCTGTGCTGTGTGCTTACAAGTTACTGCCTTAAACTGTAGATTCTGTTACCTTGCTCATAATCAGTTATCATAATTTCATGATATTATTACTGTAGGCCACAGGATAATATTTTGTCCAGGATTGATAAAATACCCTATCCTCAACTTATCGGTGGACGAATAGTTGATAAAGTGTTAAATATTAATTATGAATAATTTGCATACTAATTTGGTTCTTATTCACTGTAGGACTGTCAAAATTGCTAAAAAATGACGTTCGAATATTCCCTCTAAAAAAAAAACACAAATATTTGAACTATTCGAACATCTGTTTGAATGTTGTCAATGACACGCATTACGTCAATAACAGGACAAAATAATACAAAGAGAAAAAAACTACTTGTATAGGTAGTCTATTTAAGTTTAAACATATATGACAACGTACTACCTAAACAAAAACAAGGAAATCAACTAATGGCCAAGACTGCAGACCTCACGGTCTCTCACCCTCACGTTCTCTGCGCATAACGGTTTAAATGAACAAACAATTTTTGAGTGCTGATCAAGAGTTTTGTGCAAGCAATTTAAGGTCGCGACTGTTGTCCCAAATATAGCAGGCTTCATTCAGTGATTGAAACAAATATTATTAATATTAATTGAAGTTTTACAGCATATAGAACTGACATTGAATGCTCCCAGCGAGCTGTGCTGTTGTAAGCATGGAACTTTTCTTTGACATGAAACAATAAATAATCAAATCTCGGTTCCATTGCTTGACAGATCTCCCCGAAGCCTGCCCCATCCGTGATACTGATCGGTCTCATGTCCTTACAAATGAACAAAATTAATTTATCCGTTATGGCCTCTTGTCGTGTTGCAGACAAAGAGCTTGTGGCGGGCGATGCAAAGTAACGTTACGTGTCAAGACGTGACTGTTAAGCTGGAGTTCCACAGTATGCCATGCTCATTTGGGTGCACATTTTTGAGATGTGACCTCATGTTGCTAGAGGTCGAACGGTATGCTAACTGTATCTTAAATAGCTTGCATACAACTTTATCTCGCGGGTCAACAATTTTACCTAATTTTCTCTGCTGCGGTCGAGTTGGGCTCTGCACTTGCTGGCATCTTCCATGAAGACGCGTCAACTTTCAGCAGTGATGCTGTGTCAGACAGTGCGACTCCTGTGACATATCCCTGAACCCTCATGCACGCTAGGACACCCACTCGCAAAGCAGACAACCACGCATCTACTACCGCGTGCGTTTTTCTCCAGTTTTTTTCTTATTCGAATATTCATTTCCGGTTCGGTCGTGTTCGGGCTTAATTTATATCATCTTACGTGGGCTTGGGCCGGGCTCGGGTGATGTGTTTTGATTAGCACAAGAAAGATGCGGAAAAAGGATGCTGGGTAGGTGTAACGGAGGCCTGCCTCTGGCAATTACGTTTTGGTTGCATCAGCAACTAAAGCAAAGTCTGAGGTGTGGAAAAGTTTTGACCATGTTTATAATGAGAATAATGAGTCAATAATGACGCAACATCAGTGAGTGCAGGAACGCGCTGAAGCCATCTACAGTGGATTCAATAATTTTCCTCCACAAAAACATGTAGGCTTAGCCTTATCTCTGTGAGTAGAGACTTTTCAAATGATAGTCTTAAATGCATAATGTGGACAGAGTACTTACGCTAATGTTGTCATTATTCTTTTATTAAATGTCAGCTGCTAGTTGCGAAGCAAATCTTGTGGAGCCTTTATCTTAATTTCGTTATTGCCAAATACCCATCTTAATTTAAAATGTATCTTAATTTAATTTGTTAAAAAAAATACTTTTTTTTTATTGGTGTGTTGGCCTATTTATAGGCTAAATGAGCCTATGTCTATTTAGAGTGCTGAGATGTTAAGATATCACAGAGAACTTATTTCTTTATTCCCACTTCCAATTGGTCTAGCCTATGTTAGTTATGATTAAATTATGTTAAAACATGTATAAATGACTCATTCTTGACAAAAGGCAAAAGAGCTGTGTGTGTGCGGACATTTGAATAATGTCGGGCTGTAAACGTGATTGGGCTTTTAAAAAGCTGTCAATCAAAATGTACTTGTGGGGCTCGGATCCTGTCGGGCCTAACTTTTATGGCCCGATTACAGCTCTACTCCAGTGGGTTAAAGAAAAGTGGAGAAACAAGTTGAAATAATCTGAAACTCACCACCAGGAAACATGATGAGAGCATTTTGCAATAGTACATTGGATTTCTGCTTCAGCTGATGGTTCTCCACAGGTGAAATGTCTTCCCGTTGGCTCAGATGATAGTAGGAAAGAGCCACAGAAAAGGAAAAGTTTGGCAGCTGGGACAGATTTCGATGGACCTGAATCAACAGAAGTACAGATAATGTTAAATGTGCAAATTACCAGTGTGAAGTGTGTATTATTTAGATGCTCAGCACAGCTTTTTACATAACAGATTGCTTGTTGTGTTTTAAAAGTTTGACAACTGCATCTTCACCACAAAAACATTTAATATTTATTGGTCATCTGCTGAGTATCTAGTAGAAGGTTATTTGCATTGTGAAAAGATGAGTATGATCAGTAACTGGTCAATGACTAAAACCTACAAACAATACCTACATTGGATATAAGAATCTACACAAACCTTGTTAAAAGCTGCATCTTTTTTATATTATATAAAACTAACAATTAGATTTTTTTTTTTTTTTAAATGAACAATTCCTGTATAAAATGGAACACCTTTATATCAAACATTTTGAAATTGTCCACAGCTAAGCAACAGAGGAGGCAGGTTCTGGGCAGAGCACATGAAGTGAATGCAGGGCTTGACATTAAGCTTTGACACGAGATTGTCCGAGTAAAAAAAGTTACTTGTCCGGGGAATTTTGTTATTTTTATTTTTTATTTTTTATTGCACAAATGTAATTTATTCTGAAACAGTCTCATTGGTGCTGTATCAGGTATTACTTTAATCAGCATATTTTTGATATTTGCCTTAAAGTTATTGCAGTTACACTTTTTAACTTTATGAAGGACAAGATTTTCTTAAACTGATTAAATGCATGTCTCCATTTACAATTAATTATTACATGTAAGCAATACATTAAGTTAGAAGAATAATAAATCACTATATGGTTGTTACTATTCAAATGAAATCAGTATCAACAAACTCCATCTGTTCAAATGTATAAATAAATGTTATTAATTAATGTTTTACTTTGACATACAAATATGAAATGTTGGAAAAATATAATGATACTTTTAAATATGATATTAAACCACCAGTATGTGGTGGCAAGTCACTGTCTTAATGAGTGAATCACTGATTCAACCGATTCGTCCAAATGGCTGATTCATTCAATAAATGAAATAACCAACCATTTTTATAAATGGCTCACTGAATCACTGACTCGTTCAGTATGTTGAACTCGTTGAATCATTTAGTATGTGTTGCTTGGAGTGGGCTGTTCTGCTGTGGCTTTGTTTAGAACTATTTTTGTTTTAAATGGAGCAAAAACGATTCATAATGTGTTTAAAGTGCAAGTCAGTTAATATTACTTGTTGTATAAAATCAATATCCCATTTGCAATCGAGCTGAAAGTCCGGAAAACATTGCTTCTGGTCGTGTATTGTTATATATTACTGTATTTTCCCGACTATAAGTCGCACTTTTTTTTCATAGTTTGGCTGGTCCTGCTACTTATAGTCAAGTGCGACTTCTCAAAATTAATTTGACATGAACCGAGAGAAATGAACCAAGAGAAAACCTTACCGCCTACAGCCGCGAGAGGGCGCTCTATGATGCTCAGTGCTCCTGTGGCCTACACTGAAGACATAGAGCGCCCTCTCGCGGCTGTAGACGGTAAAGTTTTCTCTTGGTTCTAAATAAATGCAACTTAAGTCCAGTGCAACTTATATGTTTTTTTCCTCATCAGGACGTATTTTTGGACTGATGCGACTTATACTCGGGTGCGACTTATAGTCCGAAAAATACAGTATACATAATATTTATATTTTTTCTACCAAAGTATGTTTGTTCATGTTTGTTTCTCTGTGTGTGCTGTTCTTATTGTGTTGATTTCTCCGTGAGTCAGACCGGCTGCACACTGCTCCGCTCATCCTTTGCTTGGCGGCTTGTTTCTGTCAAACTCGCGGGGGAGGGTTGAGCCACTCTGAACTATGGGAGAACTGAGTGGTGCGTCAGTGGATCTTAAAAAGAAAACGATTTTCATTCAAACAAACAGATGTAAATTACAAATTCGAGTCCCTCCAGCGTGTCCTAGGTCTTCCCCGGGGCCTCCTCCCGGTGAGACGTGCCTGGAACACCTCCCTGGGAAGGCGTCCAGGAGGCATCCGAAATAGAGGCCCGAGCCACCTCAGCTGGCTCCTCTCGATGTGGAGGAGCAACGGCTCTATTCTGAGCTCCTCCCGAGTGACCGAGCTTCTCACCCCATCTCTAAGGGAGCGCCCAGCCACCCGACGAAGAAAGCTCATTTCGGCCGCCTGTATTCGGGATCTTGTCCTTTAGGTCATGACCCACAGCTCATGACCATATGTGAGAGTAGGAACGTAGATTGACAGGTAAATCGAGAGCTTTGCCTTACAGCTCAGCTCCTTCTTCACCATGACAGACCAGTACAGCGACCGCATTACTGCAGAAGCTGCACCGATCCGTCTGTCAATCTCACGTTCCATCCTTACCTCACTCGTGAACAAGACCCCAAGATACCTGAACTCCTCCACTTGAGGCAGGAACTCTCCACCAACCTGAAGTGGGCAATCCACCCTTTTCCGACTGAGAACCATGGCCTCGGACTTGGAGGTGCTGATTCTCATCCCAGCTGATTCACACTCGGCTGCAAACCGTCCCAGTGCACGCTGAAGGTCCTGGTCTGAGGAGGCCAACACGACAACATCATCTGCAAAAAGCAGAGACGAAATCGTATGGTCCCCAAACCGGACACTCTCCGGCCCTTAGCTGCGCCTAGAAATTCTGTCCATAAAAATTATGAACAGAACCGGTGACAAAGGGCAGCCCTGCCGGAGTCCAACATGCACCGGGAACAGATCTGACTTACTGTTGACAATGCAACCAAGCTCTTGCTCCGGTCGTAGGGAGCCGCCGACCCCATACTCCCAGAGCACCCTCCACAGGATGTTGCGAGGAACATGGTTGAATGCCTTCTCCAAATCCACAAAACACATGTGGACTGGTTGGGCAAACTCCCATGAACCCTCCAGCACCCTGGAAAGTGTATAGAGCTGGTCCAGAAAACCACACTGTTCCTCCTGAATCCGAGGTTCCACTATCGGCTGAATTCTCCTCTCCAGTACCATGGCATAAACTTTCCCAGGGAGGCTGAGAAGTGGGATCCCCTTATAGCTGGAACACACTCTCCAGTCCCCCTTCTTGAAAAGAGGGACCACCACCCCGGTCTGCCAGTCCAGAGGTACTGTCCCCAACCACCATGCGATGTTGCAGAGGCATGTCAGCCAAGACAGCCCCACAACATCCAGAGACTTGAGGTACTCGGGGCGGATCTCATCCACCCCTGGTGCCTTGCCACTGAGGAGCTTTTTAACTACCTCAATGACTTCAGCCCGGGTGATGGACAAGTGCTCCTCCGAGTCCCCAGCCACTGCTTCCTCAACGGAACACAAGTCGGTGGGATTGAGGAGATCCTCAAGGTATTCCTTCCACCGCCTGACGATATCCCCAGTTGAGGTCAACAAGTGCCCTTCTCTACTGTAAACTGTGTTGGTAGGGCACTGCTTCCCCCTCCTGAGGCGTTGAACAGTTTGCCAGAATCTCTTCGAGGCCAACTGATAGTCTTTCTCCATGGGCTCACCGAACTCCTCCCAGGCCCGATTTTTTGCCTCCACAACTACCCGGGCTGCAGTTCGCTTGGCCTGCCGGTACCCGTCAGCTGCCTCCGGAGTCCCACAAGCCATCCAGGCCCGATAGGACTCCTTCTTCAGCTTGACAGCATCCCTTACTTCCGGTGTCCACCACCGGGTTCGGGGATTGCCGCCTCGACAGGCACCGGAGACCTTACGGCCACAGCTCCGAGCAGCCACAGCGACGATGGAGGTGGAGAACATGGTCCACTCGGACTCAATATCTCCAGACTCCCTCGGGGTCCGGTCAAAGCTCTGCCGGAGGTGGGAGTTGAAGATCTCTGACAGGGGGCTCAGCCAAACGTTCCCAACAGACCCTCACAATACGTTTGCCGAGTCTGTCCAGCTTCCTCCCACGCCATCGGATCCAACTCACCACCAGGTGGTGATCAGTTGACAGCTCCGCCCCTCTCTTCACCCGAGTGTCCAAGACATATGGCCGAAGGTCTGATGACACGACCACAAAGTCGATCATCGACCTCCGGCCTAGGGTGTCCTGGTGCCACGTGCACTGATGGACACCCTTATGCTTGAACATGGTGTTCGTTATGGACAAACCGTGGTTAGCACAGAAATCCAATAACAGAACACTGTAGCAGAAATGAGTCAAATCAGACAAATCAAAGAGTCTATCAGAGCTGTGTGCATTGAAACATGAGCTGAATTCCTCAGGAAGTCATAAATCAGTTCTAGTGCCACAGGAACCAAGCAAGATAACCAACCAACCAACTTGTTCACACAACAGCTTTCAACATTAACACCAATAGAACAATTATTAACAATTTTAATTCGAAGAAGAGATTGTCAAATTTATTGTTCGTGATTGAAATGCAACGCTGGACATCACATGTAAACCCAGGAGATCAAGTTAAATACTTGCATTGACTTCCCCCCCCCCAGCCAGTGAAACCAGACTGAAATTCCTAAGGGGGAAGGGCTTTAAACCTTTGTCTTCACAGAAAAGTCCCTTTGCCAGAGAATGGCAAAGAAACTGCTTTTTATACATTATATATGGACCAGAATGAACTCAAAAAAGACTTATGAATGAATCATTCCATTGCTTAACTCCATATTCATTTACGTGTAACCCACACATTTGACTATCATGTATAATCGCTTATTGTGTATGTCTTTTGATAACTATAGAATACCTAGTCATGTCTAGTATTCAAATAATCGCATTTTCTTGCTTGATATTGTCCTGACAATCATTTATTTGTAAAATATATCATAATCATGTTATAGGAATCATGTCCAAAATTAGACCCTGTGAGGCAAGAACCACATGCTTGGTAAGATAAACAAATGATTTATGATACCCACCCCAAGAACATATCTGATTGGTCAAGGCAACATTTGAGGGGTGGCCAACAAGGAAGTTTAAATACATTGGACACGATGTAATTTTGCTTTTAGTCTGCTTTTAGTCTGCTTTTAGTGCTAGTCTAGCTGCTGCTATTAGCCATGTCGGCTTTTAGTTCTAGCATTGCTCGTGCTATCAGTCATGCCTGCTCTTAGCTTTTAGCTTGTAGCTTTGCTACCTAGCTTTAGCTTGTAGCATCTAGCCATGCGGTAGTCATCATTGTTCTTTGAGCGCGGTTCCAGCGTGCCTGCCTGCTGCTACTATGAGAAGGAACACAACCTAGTCTCGTCAAACTTTATTTCTTTTCTTTTCCGTTTGAGAGTTTCGTGTTCTGAGTTAAGTTTTGTAACGTCCATTCAACTTCAACCAGCGAACACGACTCTGCACTTTCAGCCAACGCCCAACAACCACGGGCTTCCCAAGACGTCACTTCAGAGACTGAACTTCCAGCCAATCAACGACCTCGGGATAGCCCTTTCACCGAGGCTCCTTCTTCACAGGAGATGCAAGTAACTTTACCTCCAGACTGTGACCTTTACTGGTGTATCTAATATAATTTTAACCTCATTGAGGAACTCAATGCGAGCGCTAATTACGTGATTGATGGTTGTTCATGTCTATGCAATTTAACGTATTGCTGTTAACTTTGGATTACATATTTCCATTCTCTTAAACTCATCTTTCCCTAACTTTCGACCTTCCTGCAACTTGTGTGAATGTGTGTGTGCGTGCGTTTATGTGTTAGATTAGTTTATATGTCTTAGATTTATCTAATAAAGCCTTATTCATATTGAAAAGAGAAGTATCTTGTGTTTTGTGCTTACAAGTTAATGTCTTAAACTGCCGATCTTGTTACTGTGCTAATTGATAGTGTTTTCACTATAGTTTGGATATTAGTATCCAGCGCAGATTTGATGTTAAACGGCTCGTTCACTGAACCGCAGGCGCGTCTCCGTGAACAGCCGTGAAACAGTGATTCTGTTCAAATTCCCTTTAAAATCTTAAATGATTCCCTTTGAGCTAAATTGACCTGTTTCCCTTACATTTATAATGGTGGAGAATGCGGGCAGTTTAATCTAAATTGTGAGCATAAACCAAGTTATTTAATCTTTGATTTTGCTAAAGGAATGAAAGATGAGAAGCATGCGAGACCTGAGTATGTGTGTGTGACGCGTGACGTAAGCAGCGCGCGCCCTCCCGCTTGAATGAAAGGAGCTAGAGGAGACTTTAACTCGAGTCCGTCTCCCCTTTGTTAACAGCAGTAAGTGAACTTAAAAGTAAACATCTGAGATCGTACAATAAGGTAGAAATTGAGCGTGTTCCTCATTTGTGTAATGCCTTGTTTTATAGCTGATTTGATTTCACTGCGTGTTCCAGTGTCTCAAACGCTATCTCAGTCACTGTTTGCTGAACGGAGCTAAACTGTTAGTGTTTCAAAAGGGATATAAATCGGTGAATAAAGAATAGTTTTGAGCGGGTTCCTCAATCTATTTATCAAAGTCCCCGTATTCATATTTCATATAGTTTGATTGCCAGTGCGTGTTCCACTGCCGAATCAATTTTGATATTCTACTCCCCTAAATTAACGTTAAACATTAGAGAACAATGTTTGCCCATTTGTATCCGTTCACAAAGTGAATGCAATCTCGCGTAACACTGCGTGTGCCCGAGAGTAATTTGAATGGGAGTGTTTTAAAAGCTTGATCAAGTAAATTTTAACTGTGTACCAACAGCGAAGGAAAACTTTTATGTTTGTGTCCAGAAAAACTGGCACGGAGAATCAAATTGCTGAGATTGATATAATAACTACAGCAGGAAGCTGCTATTTGAATTAAGATAAATTTAACTCTATACAAACTGAGAGTTTAAGTGCCACATCGCAAAACCAACTGAAAGGCGGTGTTGTTATTTGTACAGTGTTGAAATGAGCCGACATTTCATGTAACATGCTTAACTGTATTTGCAACAATGCAACGATTCATGTGCTAATCCACTAGAATGTGTTTTGGTTGCCATAGTGACGACCGTGACCAGGAAGACTTACGTACTTCCGGAGCAACTCTGAACTGTGCATGCGCAGTGCACAAACTCTGCGGTTTCGCTAAGCTAACGAAACCATTGCATTTACATTGAAGTCTATACTAAAGCCACTAGCCTCGAAGGTTAGCCGTTAGCATTACCATCCAGTGGTAGAATAATGTGTGTTTGGGCAACGCTGACGTGATTTAACCATTTTAAACATCTTAACTAACACTTGTTAGTCCCTCTCTTTTTATCGCTCTCTTTTCTCACTAGACCACTTATTTTCATTTTACTAGAAAGGGAAATACTGACTCACAATTATTAATTGTCAAATTGAAATTTAATTGAAACATTAAATTTATTTTGAAGCATTTAAAATTTCCCTCTCAGATCATTTCATTTGATCTTTTATTTCTAGTATTCTCTTTTGGGTCTAATTATTTTAGGAATGAATAAGCCTTGAACTTTGGAAGTTAAAGTAAACTTATTCTTCCTAATTTATTTATTACCCATCTGAATATATGCTATTCAGACCTTTACTTATTTGAATGCGTTTTACCCCTCTTCCTGTTTTGGTTATACACTTAACCACTATTGTTTTACGTATTTATTTCCTCTTTTTTATTTCATGTTTGCATATTTTGCCCATTTATTATTTTTTTTAATTTTCCTATTTCTTACCATTTCTTTTGTGTATCCTAGCCTGGGAACGACAAACCTGAGCCCTAAAAGGAGACATTGTTATCCCTCACTACGAGTTCAAATAAATTAGAAAGACAACTCTCTTTCACTTAAAGTTTATTTTGTTTGATAAGTTGTGCAGCAACTAACACAACGCTCTCCTTGTAGTTCAGATAACCGCTACTGAGACTTACCATCTCCGTCCTCTCTCTCCTTTACTTTCCTCTTCTCTTTTTACATTTGTAGGACATGTAAGAACCATCAATCAATACCAAGTGAAGTAAATACACAATCGTGCCAAAGACGACGAATCATCCTTATGAATTTGATTGTAATCATCCTCTCATTTGTTCTTCCTAACCTCCCTACATTTGGAAACGCAATCCAAGTTTTAGCATCTCATCCAACGTTGAGATCAATTTAATAGAGATACGTGTTGAGCAACTGTCGCCTTCGCTGACTCCCTGGTGAGCGGTCCAACTGAAAGGTGTACGGTGTCAATCCTGTCAGACTAAGAAAAGAGATATCAAAATTATTATTGTATTCTTTTGTCCAAAGCAAGAAATATAATAATATTGTTTACGTTTTTGATAACATTTAATTGGAAAAAATAATTTTCCTCATTTGAAAAACAGAAATTTTGCTTGTCATTTGAATTTGTTTTTCACCTCTGTCTCTCTTTTCCTCTTCCTCATTAGAGTGACAAAGTCTTCGCATCTCTAGTCTACTTAGACACCCTGAGACCAACACAGTCATCACCACATTTCACTAGTGGTTCACAATCACTGATACAACACTTAGTTGTCCCACCACACATAGGCTTTTACTCCACACAGATCTGTGTCAGTCTCTCTTCTCCCCAGCGTGCCAACATGCCGCAGACTGCAGACCCCATTTCCCATGGGGAAGATGTGAACATTTGGCTGAGAGGCATAACAGACAGCCTCACTCCAAAGACATTTGAACTGTTATCATTTTTAATAATAATCCTAATCCTGAGAAGATTCCTGACACAAGATTCAAGCCAGAACAACAACCACGAGGAGCTAGTCAAGATCACGAGCTCACTAAGCTATGCCTTCACAACCCAGCTGAAACTGAGCGACAAGCACATCACCCACCTTCAAGAGGAGCTGACAGGTGCTCAACGTCGCATAGACAAGCTGGAAGTGAAAGTTCAAGATCAACTCAAAGCACCGAGCGAGAGGGAGCAGGATACAACAGAACAAGTTATGAAGCTCCAAGCAGCCCTGGCAGCAGCTCAGCTCGACCAGCAACATGCAACGGCTGCTCAGAAAGGCCTGGTAAACAGACTCCAGTATGCCGAACAGCTACTGGAGAAAGCCAAGATAGACATCAGAAACAAGAATTCTGAAATCAGTGCTTTGAAAGACCACCTTGAAAGGTACAGAACTGAAATGGACAATCTGACCCAACAACTAGATGATACCAACGATGAGCTCTACATGGTCAGAAAAGAACTCCAAAATGCTTACAAGCACAAACTAGAGCCAAGAAAAGAGAAACATCTCTTAGCCTCATCACTGCTGAGCAGAGCAGAGTCCCACGTCCAAGAACTGGCATGTGACGAAAGGAGCGAAGGGCCACAACCCAAAACCTCACCTGCCTTCGCCACACAACCCTTTCCTGCCAACGAAAGAAAACCTCCCGTCCAAGACCTTGAAGCTGCACACGGGATGACAATCAAAGACCTCAACAAGCTGTCTGAAAACATCAGCAGGTTCAACCCGGACTCCACAGAGAGCCCCGACATCCAAGCTTACCTGCGAGATATCGAATTTCACCTGGAAGTGAGACCTCATGTGACTGACAGAGACTGGTTATACCTCCTTAGAGCCACGTCCAGTTCCGAGGTACGAAACTTTCTAGATCGACAGCCCAGTCAAACCAAGTCAAACTACCAGCGACTTCGTGAGGTCCTGATTAAAGAGTTTACAGACCCAGAGTCTGAACATGGACTGTTAACTGCCTTGGAAACCAAACAAGGTCGTCAAGAGACTCCACAAGCTTATTACAACCGACTCCGACAAGCCTACTTTGGTGCACACAACAGCCCTGACCTTGAAGAGGTTGTGAACTTCAAAAGCCTCTTCCTAAGAAATCTGCACCCTGGAGTCAGTCACCATCTAGGTGTCATGGCCTGTCCGAACTCCATGACCATCCAACAGTTGTGTGACCTAACACAGAAGGCCTATAACAAGCAGAAGGTGGCCTCAAAGAAAGGTAGCAAAACCTCCACACTCTTGAACTCTGTCAACAAAGACTCAAGCCTTGCACTGGACGACACCCAGTGGCATCACAACACCAGAGTCTTCCATCAAGAGCACAGAGAACGTGACGCCCATATCCACGACCGCTTTCAGCCCAACTGCTGGAAAAATCCATGGGACCAGCCACGCTTCTCAAGAAACCAAAAGGATAACATCTGGAAACCTAACCAGAGATCCAAAGGTAATCACCTGACTCATCCAAAAGCAACTCGTGTGGGTAAGCGACAACAAAACCCACCTCAGCACCACTCAGACATGCACAGTGCTGAGTATGCACAAGAACATAACCGCTTACCATTAGAAGACACGGAACAAGTCATGGAACAACTAAGAGAGTTCCTTCAAGACAATTTACATGCATATGACCACAAAGTTGAGTCATGCTCGCTGTGACCAGCGACAGAACGGAAGGCCGGTGATCACCTGGTGCACCACATCAGAGATGACAAGCACCTGTTCAACAACAACCCAGAATGAACAAGTCTTTCACGGCCAACTGTTGATGAAAAATCTGAGGTACTAAAGGACATCACCTCAGTCACTAACAAACTGTCAAATGAACTCCAACTCCAAGTTCCAAATTCCCTGTCTGTGCAACAGCAACCACCAGAGCACAGAAGGTCAGAAAGTCTGCTACAGCCAGAAGGCATCACAAGAAGAATGCAACATAGGAGACAAGTTTTGCAACTCAGCTTCACACAGCCATGCCAAACTGCCTCCGACTGTCTGCTAAAGAACTTCCTGCCTTGCTGGACTGACCCCTCATTAGACCATGGACACGCCCTCATCCAAGCCAAGGATGCTGAGAGCCAGTCTTAAGTGACATGCTAGAAAAAGGGGGAGACAACACAGACTTGAACAGATCTGACCACACATGCACTACACCAGTAATACACAACATTACCTACACCCAGAGGTAAACACATCTACTGATAACACAGTCAACAAACATATTCTTCCCACAGGTAGAATATCCAACTTTTAGCGTAACAAAGTTACACATACCCACCATGAAGAAACGTGCAGCCATCCTCACAATAGGTAGAACACCTGACACTAAGTTAAGGTTCACGACACACTAGCTGCACCTGACATCCTAGCTCAATAGTAGTTGTAACACATGCTAGGAAAACCCACAGCAGCCTTGTTTTGTTTTGTTCTTCTTTTACCTATCCTTCTCCTTCCCCTCTTTCCTGAGTAGGTGAAACGCCTAGACACCCTGCGAGGGTCGAAGGTCTGATATTAGGATTGACTCGCAACACCTAATATCCGCCAGCCACTCTAAACTGAATGGAAGCCAGAGAGCTCCATGCATGATAGGTCAATTCATTGAATTGAAAATGAAATTACTAGAAAACTAATGGTAAACATGTAAAGTAAGACAACCTAGAAGAACCAAACAAAGTTAACCACAAATTTGATTGATGAATCAAAATAAAAACAATTTCCAAGACGATCTAAAATATCCTCAATGTGCTAAACTACATTGACTAATTGAACTTAACCACGTGTACCTAAATAACCTGATGCCTGCACCAGTACAGTAACTGTCATGGAGGTGTTGTCTTGCTGTTTGCTGTGTTTGTCTGCTTCTTCTGCCTTTGTTTCTCCAGCGATCGACGATGTCTTCACCTAAACACCTCGCCGATCGAAAGGGGGATATATGTAGCAGAAATGAGTCAAATCAGACAAATCAAAGAGTCTATCAGAGCTGTGTGCATTGAAACATGAGCTGAATTCCTCAGGAAGTCATAAATCAGTTCTAGTGCCACAGGAAACAAGCAAGATAACCAACCAACCAACTTGTTCACACAACAGCTTTCAACATTAACACCAATAGAACAATTATTAACAATTTTAATTCGAAGAAGAGATTGTCAAATTTATTGTTCGTGATTGAAATGCAACGCTGGACATCACATGTAAACCCAGGAGATCAAGTTAAATACTTGCATTGACTTCCCCCCCCAGCCAGTGAAACCAGACTGAAATTCCTAAGGGGGAAGGGCTTTAAACCTTTGTCTTCACAGAAAAGTCCCTTTGCCAGAGAACGGCAAAGAAACTGCTTTTTATACATTATATATGGACCAGAATGAACTCAAAAAAGACTTATGAATGAATCATTCCATTGCTTAACTCCATATTCATTTACGTGTAACCCACACATTTGACTATCATGTATAATCACTTATTGTGTATGTCTTTTGATAACTATAGGATACCTAGTCATGTCTAGTATTCAAATAATCACATTTTCTTGCTTGATATTGTCCTGACAATCATTTATTTGTAAAATATATCATAATCATGTTATAGGAATCATGTCCAAAATTAGACCCTGTGAGGCAAGAACCACATGCTTGGTAAGATAAACAAATGATTTATGATACCCACCCCAAGAACATATCTGATTGGTCAAGGCAACATTTGAGGGGTGGCCAACAAGGAAGTTTAAATACATTGGACACGATGTAATTTTGCTTTTAGTCTGCTTTTAGTCTGCTTTTAGTGCTAGTCTAGCTGCTGCTATTAGCCATGTCGGCTTTTAGTTCTAGCATTGCTCGTGCTATCAGTCATGCCTGCTCTTAGCTTTTAGCTTGTAGCTTGCTACCTAGCTTTAGCTTGTAGCATCTAGCCATGCGGTAGTCATCATTGTTCTTTGAGCGCGGTTCCAGCGTGCCTGCCTGCTTCTCTCTATGAGAAGGAACACAACCTAGTCTCGTCAAACTTTATTTCTTTTCTTTTCCGTTGGAGAGTTTCGTGTTCTGAGTTAAGTTTTGTAACGTCCATTCAACTTCAACCAGCGAACACGACTCTGCACTTTCAGCCAACGCCCAACAACCACGGGCTTCCCAAGACGTCACTTCAGAGACTGAACTTCCAGCCAATCAACGACCTCGGGATAGCCCTTTCACCGAGGCTCCTTCTTCACAGGAGATGCAAGTAACTTTACCTCCAGACTGTGACCTTTACTGGTGTATCTAATATAATTTTAACCTCATTGAGGAACTCAATGCGAGCGCTAATTACGTGATTGATGGTTGTTCATGTCTATGCAATTTAACGTATTGCTGTTAACTTGGGATTACATATTTCCATTCTCTTAAACTCATCTTTCCCTAACTTTCGACCTTCCTGCAACTTGTGTGAATGTGTGTGTGCGTGCGTTTATGTGTTAGATTAGTTTATATGTCTTAGATTTATCTAATAAAGCCTTATTCATATTGAAAAGAGAAGTATCTTGTGTTTTGTGCTTACAAGTTAATGTCTTAAACTGCCGATCTTGTTACTGTGCTAATTGATAGTGTTTTCACTATAGTTTGGATATTAGTATCCAGCGCAGATTTGATGTTAAACGGCTCGTTCACTGAACCGCAGGCGCGTCTCCGTGAACAGCCGTGAAACAGTGATTCTGTTCAAATTCCCTTTAAAATCTTAAATGATTCCCTTTGAGCTAAATTGACCTGTTTCCCTTACAACACCGCTCGGGTTCAGATCAGGGGGGCCGTTCCTCCCAATCACGCCCCTCCAGGTGTCACTGTCACTGCCCACGTGAGCGTTGAAGTCCCCCAGTAGAACGACGGAGTCTCCAGTCGGAGCACTTTCCAGCATCCCTCCCAGAGACTCCAAGAGGGCCGGGTAGTCCACACTGCCGTTCGGCCCGTAGGCACAAATGACAGTGAGAGACCTATCCCCGACTCGAAGGCGCAGGGAAGCGACCCTCTCGTTCACCGGGGTGAACTCCAACACATGGCGGCTGAGCTGGGGGGCTATTAGCAAACCCACTCCAGCCCTCTGCCTCTCACCATGGGCAACTCCAGAGTGATAGAGAGTCCAGCCTCTCTCAAGAAGTGTGGTTCCAGAGCCCAAGCTGTGCGTTGAGGTGAGCCCGATCTCTAGTCGGTACCTCTCTACCTCCCGCACAAGCTCAGGCTCCTTCCTCGCCAACGAGGTGACATTCCATGACACTAAAGACAGATTCCGTGTCCAGAGATCGGGTCGCCAGGTGTCTCGCCTATGACTGTCACCCGATCCACTATGCACCGGCCCCCTCATTTAAATGCAGGTGTGTAAAATATGTGCAAGATTTGCACTGCACGTGTGATGGTAGATGTGCAGCTTTATTCTTATTCATTTTATCTTCATTACAAATCTTTACAATCATTGCAAATGGTTTCATTTTGGAAAATTGCATGTAAAAAATAATTAACGTTGTAATGCAAAATGTGAATTAATATTCATATGCAAGTATTTGTGCAAAAATTATTAATGTGCATTAATGACAGGGCACATTAATATTCAACATTCAACAATTTGTGAATGTTGCATTTCTCTGTCGGAGAGAGCCATCAATGTGAATTTCATCTTGCAGCAGACAAGAAAACATTTGTTTATTAATAAATAATTAAACTGTCTAATTTTTCACAATAATCAGGCTACTTCTGCATGTACTTTGTGGAAAACAATGCATGTGTTGAGCGTGGAATATATTAACGTTTGATTATGTAAATTTAACCCTAAAACGTATTCTGGACAAATGTGGGCAAAATAATTTTGATTTATTTTTAAAAAATACTTCCCTTGACCGGAGCGGTACAAGACTTGGTTACTTTTCCTAAGTTTGCCTCCTGAACACACACACATTTTTTTGATTCAATTCTTCAATGTTAAGTGGGTTAAAAAAAACTCCTTAATCTTGTATTTGGGTTAAAAATGGGCACACATAGAAATGAATGGGAAAAACTGTAATTTAGAGCATTCTTCTTGTTTTTTTTGTAAAAATAAATTAATAGATCCAATACAATGCATATCTAACATACACTCAAATGAAGAGCTGATCCTGTACAACATTCTCATCATGGCAAAAACTCACACTCATACACACACACACAAACAATGTATCCAATGAGCCTGTGACAGAGCTGGGCTAATGTCTGACCATGTTTTTTGGTATGATCCAATCATCCACCTGGCTCATCACCCTCTCTCTCTCTCTCTCACACACACTCACACACACACACACACACACACACACACACACACACTCACGCACACACACTCACTCAATGCATTCAATGAGCCTATAACAGAGCTGGGCTAATGTCTGACCATGTTTTTTGGTATGATCCAATCAACCACCTGGCACCGGACACCTTCAGAGTCAGATCAAACTGCTACTGCAAGGTTTGTTGTTACTTCCAAACAAAACGTTTATGTAGCATATGCTACCTAAACCTGCAGTGGCAGTTATTTTCTCAGTTCACTGCAAGCAGCACAATGAGAAGGAGGTTTAGTGCAGCAGAAACCCTGGATATTCTCCTGGAATCCAGTGGGGAAGAAGGAGACCAGGCAAACTGTGGTTTGGAGTCAGCAGAGGATCAAGGATCTGAACAGTGATACAGTGGTTCATAGAGTTCAGCCTATATATGCAGCCATTAAGTACTATAGCCATCTAGTGGCTATTGATATTATTGTTTTTTGTTAATTTAATACCAAAATGAGACACCAGGTGACAGCAAAGTCACTTCATCTTTAGGTTTTAGCTCTAAGAACTTATTGAAATGATATTTTAATGTAGTTAAAAAATTTAAAAACATAACATAAAAATAAGCATAATTTACATAGAAAATATGGTACTTTTGAGGTAAATAAATTCAAAAATATATATATATTTTTTTAAAAAGCACCATAAATGGATAGACAAAACTTTATCGAAGACAGTGATATAACATTTATAATAAATAAAAAATAGGATCACACGTGAGTCCTCTGTGCCCACATTTGTCCACAATTACAGGATTAAGGGCTATAAAGTGAATACGGTTTGAGGATTAATATAAACCTCTGATTAGTTGAATATAACAAATTAACGACTAGAACTAGAAAAATCTTACATGGGGACAGACCATGTTTTAGTCTATAACCAAAACAACAGTCCTATATAAACCGGTTCAGCAACTTTGAAAGCCTCATACACTGTCCGTATGAAAGAGCAAGAGATTCACACCTTTATCTCGACCCCCATAAGTCATACATAACTACCCTCAAAAACCCAACCCCCTCCAGCTGAACAGAATTCGGTCAGTCTTTTGGCTCCGAGGAACAGTGAGTTACTGGGCTGAAACATGCCTGCACTCAGCAGTACTACTCTTTGTATTCATTATATTCTTGCAGCCCATATTATTGTTTTCACGAGACAATAATCATAATAACAAAATCAATTAATAATTAATCATTATTTTACGAAAATCATTGTTATTTGTGATCGTGGATGTTTACATTTAGCAAGCAGGAAAACATTCATTCTACCTGAAGGAAGACGTATTTTATTGAGCTAATGCTGTTAAATAGAGAGAGAGAGAGTGAGTGCGAGAGAGAGAGTGAGTGCGAGAGAGAGAGAGAGAGAGAGAACCAGTCTAGAGTTTATTAAACTTGGAGCTCATTATACTGAAGTACAAATCCAAACACCACAAACGTTATGCATTTTATGAATAATGAAATGTTATGAAAAGTATGCATTTTATTCACATGCAGTATGTTTGTTGGTATTTAGCAGTTAAAACCTATTTTTAAACTTGAATTTAAATACTATTAAACTAACTTTAAAATATCAAGGAGTTTAAATTAAAAAGGATAAAATGTCACAGTGCATGTTAAATAGCCTAAATGAACTTGTGTTAATAATATAATTAGAACTAACAATATAATTCGATTTTTTTACATGAACAACTCCTGTATAAAATGGGACAGCAACCTTTATATCAAACATGTTTAAATCGTCCACAGCTGAGCAACGCGAGAGGGGGATCCGCGCCAGAGCGTGTGAAGTGAATGTGATGAACGAAGTCATTTTCAGATGCAATAAAAAATAAAAAAAATAGCCTAGATTAGGCCAATTCAGGCTCTGATCTGTAGTTTATAATACTTAAAATTACTGTTAACCTAGAGTAACAAATTTTAACGGATTAATCGCCTTTTTTCATTTGCTGCATGTTTTCTTTCTTTCTTTATTTTTAAACACACTAAAAAAGAAAGTTTGTGAGAGAAAAAAAATATACGAGTCTTGTATAGGTTTAATTTTAACGGATTAATCACCTATTTTCGTTTGCTTTTTTTTAATTTTTTTTTTACATTTTTATAATTCATGTATAAATAGCATTTTATTACATTTAGAAATAATAACGACTGGCCTAATAATGTTATTATGTACAAACAGGATATATTTATTCCCTTCACTTTACAACAAATCCTTTAAATGTAACAAATAAATCAGAACAAAACAAGAATTAAAAATATAGAATTGTAATGGATAAATATAATTGCAGTATATAAAAATATAGGCTTAACTATAAACAAACAAAATAATAATAATAATAATAATTTAAAGCTAAGCATAAGGTAAGGTTGGGCTTTATCATTCTCTCACTCGGGAGAAATCCGTTTCCATATTCGTGATGTTGCCCATTTGAAGCTTAAGTATTATTCATGAAGTAAAATAGGCTTTGCTGTTCATGCGTGTTTCAGTATCGATGGAAAAAAAAATTCTTAATTAACAATATGTGGAGTAAATGGACCACTGCTAACGCTGAATGTCTGGTGAACGACTGCGGTTTCCAGTGAATATGTGCACGAGACACCAGCACAATCAAACAGCAGAAACAGAAAATACAAAATTGTTGGTCACACATAAGGCATAATTAAAAAATGCAAAGTGTTAGTAGTTTGAAAAAAATCAAGAATAAAAACAGAGTTAATAATAATTATTGCTAAATGCTGGACCGTTCCCAGTTCGCTCTGCATATAGAACATGAATTTTTTTTTTTAAACCAAGAATGAACTGAAATGAAAATGAAATGAAAACATTTAGCTTTTTATCCGTGTATATATATACATACACATATACAGTAGGTGGCCAGCCTTACTGGGGCTTACCGCTGCGCGTAACTGTAATTCAGTCGCGTGTTAAAATCATTCGCGAAACTACCGCCAGGTGGCGCAAAGGGACGGATTGCGAAATGAATGTAATTGTAAAATGAGATAAAAGAAGGAAGTAAAACAACAATAACATTATGATATAACATTGTAACATTTAAAAAAAAAAACTGTTTTTTTTTACAATTTGTTAATTTTTTAAATGTAGGATAGTCTTAGACTACAGTCTACTAAACAAAAATTAAAAGAAGACCTTAACACAAAGGATCATATGCATGCTATTTTTATTAAACAGTAAATAAATATAAGGCCTATATTATATATATATTAGCTAAATGTTTTAATTTCATTTTCATTTCGATTCATTCTTGGTTTTAAAAAATCTTCAGGTTCCATATGCAGAGCGAAATGGGTACGGTCCAGCATTTAGCAATAATTAATATTAACCAAAAATTAAGTATTATTTGTTTCAGCTGATCGTACTGGTGCTTCGCGCACATAATGGAAACAGAAGTCGTTCACCAGACATTCGGCGTGAGCACTTTGACATTGTTAATTATGATTTTTTTTTCATCAATACTGAAACGCACACAGCCTATTTACCTCATGAATAATAGTTAAGCTTCAAATGGGCAACATCACAAATATGGAAACGTTTGATTTCTCCCGATTGAGCCTATAGCCTATTTTTTTTCCTCTCACAAAATCTGATTTTTTTTTTTAGCGTTACATGTACAAACTGTCAATAGTCGCAGTATCAGTATTGAAGGAGAAGTGCTGGATTTTCTTTTTTTTTTTTTTTGCCCTGCAACTCACTTGAAGTTCAGATAAATGGAAACACCATACACTATGTAACAATCCTTAATTGAAGAAATGTGGCAAAATATCTCAAGAGAGAACCTCATATTATTAAATTCAAAAGTGCTTTCCATATTTGGGTCAAAATGGGCTACATTTGTGAACGCACATTTTCTGAAATGTTGCGCGTCAGGTCATGCGAGCCTGCATCTTAAACCCTCTGTCAAACTTTCTGCGTCCGCGAGTCCGCTATGGACCGCTAGGTAGGCGTGATGTAAAAATCGTCATTGGGGAGTGTGTGCAGAGGCTCTAGCAGAGGACCGCGCGGACAGGTGCGCGTGGTCAGTTGGCTTCAAAAGCAAAATTGCACATGTGCAGTCAAAGTGAAGAAGCTCATTGCTACTCGAACCTGTGCAATCCGTCAATAAAAGAATAGCCTATAAAGACAGCGATGTGCAATAATTCTGGGCAATTGCAGAGCTGGCCATCAGCCTGCGCATTCAGAAGTATAAATTGAAGAAGTCTGCGTCCGCGCTGGCCGTGTATGCGTCCGGATTGCTCATGCGGAAAGTATAACAGGCGTTACAATCGCAACTTCTTTGTGTTACTCCTTTCAAGCTGAATCTCACAAAATTGGTCAGCTCCCAACAGCATCAGGTGTTTTATTTATGGGGAGTAGAATTGTTTATTTTCAATGAATGTAATAGATTATATATCATAATAGTTAGGCTATAATATTATAAATCAGGTTGGTTTGTATTGCTGACGTAATATGTAAATTATATGCGTAGACTTGCACTTAGACCATAATGCGGCTCGCTGGAAAAAAAGGTTGAGAACCACTGATATAAAGGTTGCCGTCCCATTTTATACAGGAATTGTTCATTTTAAAAAAATCGAATTATATTGTTAGTTCTAATTATATTGTTAACACAAGTTCATTTAGAACTTTTTTTTTACTTATAAACTCCTGGTTTCTGGTGTTTGGATATGTAGGCTACTTCAATATAATGAGCTCCAAGTTTAAGAATAGTCCTAGACTTCTCGCTCTCTTTAACAGCATTAGCTCAATGCAGTGTTAATTTTGACACTAAATTTTAATTTAGTTTTAGTCTTAGTCTTTTGACTATAATTCTTTTTAGTTTTAGTCAAGTTTTAGTCATCTGATTTGTTTTAATTTTAGTCTTATTTTAGTCGACTAAAATTGCTTGGTATTTTAGTCGACTAAAATTAAGACTAAAATCAATAACAGACTTACTAGACAATTTTTTAGAGCTGGTATAGGAAACAAACTTAACCAAAATATATAAAACACAAATTCAACTTTATTTCAACACAACTGTGTCTTTATTTCGATTCAAAAGCTTTTATGCAGCAACAAACACTGTCATGATAATGTAAACAATAACTAGCTGCCAATTGACCATCAATAAAAGAAAAATAATGTTAGGTCCAGGACCTTAAAGCTTACAGCTGAGCTGAACAATAAGTGCATACATTTAAAGTAAATATTTAATAAGTTGGGTGGATAAAAAAAGTAACAAGATTTTATAAGGTATTCATTTGTCTAGCAATATTGTAAATACTACAATAGTGCTAGATTAGTATGTATAATGATAGGATGTGAACATTCACGTTTCACATGACTAATATAGAAATATTTGTGATATTGTCAACAAGTAGAACATTATAAAATATACTAAACATTAGTATTAATCAAATGTATGTATCATAATATTACGTATTAGTATTGTGCTCTCATCTAACTTGAAGAAGGGGCTATTTTACAGTACTTTTCAGTTCGTAATATTTAATGCTACAACATTTAAGCACTGCAGTTTTCCAGTTTTGCTTAGCTCAATAAACAAAAGAACATCGTTGTGAAATTACATTTGAGAAAATGTCCAGGTGGCTCGTCTGTAAATGTCTTTTCAAATTGGTTGTGTTCTTGCCACAAATGATCGCTCCGCGTGCTTTACACTTTGTTTTGTTTTGTTCGTCGTCAAACGTGAAGTGAGCTGTGGACATTTTGTCGCTCTTTTAGACATCACCTCTTCGAATGCCGTCTTCCCGGGAGCTCATTTAAAAACTGAAAACCTTCGCTTCACGTCTCAATAAGTCAGGCTCCGATTGGTTCTCTTCTCTCATGCAGTCTCGCCTGTTCGGTTTTGCCGGTTATTTTGTTCCTTCCTCGCATCTCTCCCGTCTGCTGATTTGATTTTCGTCACAGTCTATTTTCGTCTCGTCCTTTATTCGTTGACGATAACGTCAATCAATTTAGTCATAGTTTTAGTCTCCATCAGTGCCTTCTTTTTTAGTTTTCGTTTCGTTGTCATCCGCAAAAATATATTCGTTACGAAAATAATGCCGAAAATATTTAGTCAACGAAATTAACACTGGCTCAATGATATACGTCTTCCTTCCATTAGAATGAATGTTTTCCTGCCTTGCTAAATGTTGGGCTCATGATCAATAAGTTCGCCTCAATCTGATTCAGTAAAGTCAAACCGCAGACAGTGAAGCCTCGGAGACCCGCCTGCTGTGAGGCGGGAACAGAGGACTCCGCTTGGTCTTAAAGCCTCCCACAAACATCCACGATCACAAATAACAATGATTTTCGTAAAATAATGATTAATTATTAATTGATGATTTGTTATCATCATTATGGTCTTGTGAAAATAATAATATGGGCTGCGAGAAAATTATGAAGTGTAGTGCAGGCATGTTTCAGCCGAGTAACACCGTGTTCCTCAGAGCCAAAACACAGACCGAATTCTGTTCAGCTGGAGGGGGTTGGGTTTTGGATAGTTATTCATGGCTTGTGGGGTCGAGATAAAGGTGTGAATTGCTCTTTCATATGGACAATGTCTTATGAGGCTTTCACTTGCTGAACCGGTTTATAATAGGACTGTTGTTTTGGTTATATTCACAGTGCTGGCTCTCTCTGATGAGAGAAATGCAACATTCACACATTACACTATTCCTTTTCGTTTAAAAACATTTCAAGCTTTCTGTAGATATATTTTTAATGTACCTATGTGAGACACCACGATATTATGTTAATTAAAAAATTATACATTCATTATCATGAAAAATTGAAGTGATGAGACGGCGCCTCCCTGTCATTAATGCACATTAATAATTTTTGCACAAACACTTTAATATCAGCTTCTTATCGCGAGTAAAATTCATGCCAATAGCCAACATATTTAGCTTGATCAAAAGGTTGACTGCAAGAGTCGAGCGGGATGTTAAGGGTTTGTCTGTTTCATTTACTGAATATTTTCGGGTTAAAGCATGATTTAAACAGATTCACACTCAATCGCTTTCGCAATAATGCGTTCAAACAAATGTAATCTTACAGTGCTACATTATCAGCATGCTATCTGATTTTGAAATCTTGAAGTTAATCGATCTGTTTAGATAAAATAACCGACAAAGATGTTTTTTCATCACAAACAATTTTCACAGCAGAAAGCAGCAAGTAAAGATTAGTTTGGCATGTGATATAGGGAAAAAAGTTTACACATAGCTTAAGCCACTTTGAAACTCTCCTGTTATTTTTTTTAATTATTATTATCATTTTATATGCTATGTTATGAACATAACATTTCATACATACTGAAATACTTTATTCACGGAGTGAAGGCGGAACGTGTTTCTGGTTTCAATAGCCGCATTTCCCCTGTCAGGCCAGTGCGAGCCAGGGCTTAAAGCGGGCAGGGCGGGGCTCATAGCAAAAAGTGAAACATTGATCATAAGCTATTGATTTAATTTATCAGGACTAAAAATTAATCACACATAAATACACTTATTTCCATTTTATTTATTTTTAACGCTTATGAAAATAGCCTGCTTATTCAGTTGAGTCTGTTTCTGTTTATTAGCCACAGTAGCCGTCACATTTAGAATGAATTATAATAGCTCTATTTTTATAAAAGCTCCCGAACAAAAACATTAGGCTATTATATTTTTTTTATGACGTGAGCTAAACTCTCGAGATGAGGCTTGTGACAGATAATACACATTACTAAATAAATACACGAGACTAAGAAGCTGACGTCTGATTTCCTCAAAAGGTCATATTTACCATGTTTACTATGGTAATGTTAATGCCTAGCGTGCACAGACTTTTGCATCGCTTATAAATATTTCTGCCTTGTATGGTGATTATAATACACATTGGATCAAGTTATTTCAAAGACTCGCTGCTGACTGAAAGTGAGTTTTGAGCTTGATTTATTTAAAAAAAGTGTTTAATGCTGGTGTTATAGCTGTTATTTTTCCGAAATGATCAGCAGCGCAGATTCTCTATTTTTATAAAAGCTCCCGAACAAAAATCATTATATTTTGATGATATGCAACGTGGAGCTAAACTCACGAATTGAGACGACAGATAAAATGTTACTTAATAAATACATAATTGTGATAGAGAATAAGAAGCTGACATCTGATTTATCCAAGCGGTCATATTTACCATGTTTACTATGGTAACGTTAATGTTTAGCGTGCATAGTCTTTTACATCGCTTCTAAATATTTCTGCCTTGTTTAGTGATTATAATCCACATCGGATCAAGTTATTTAAAACACTTGCTGCTAATTAAGAGTGAGTTTTGAGCTCAACTTATTTTAAAGTCTTTAATACTGGTGTTAAAGCTGTTATCTTTCTGAAATGATCCGCAGCGCAGACTTTAACATTACTCAAATTACTTTAGTTGTAAATTACTAAAGCTTTTTTTTTTTTTTTTTTTTTTACATCGTGTGAATGTTGTTGATTATAATGAGAGAACTTGAGTTTAATCGTGAGGACGTTTTATTAATTCTTTAGATTCAATTGCTAGAGTTTCAAAGATTTAATCGTGCTGGTTTAATTTTATTCGTTTCTTGTTTTAGGCAAATTAGGCCTAAATAATGCGAACGAAATTATACAGTGCTTCACATTTAAACATGCAACAATTTCTTAATCTTAATTTCTCAATTTCTGAATAATATAACGCATAATTAATATAATATAAATACTGCACACCTTTTAAATGTTTCCAGTCTAAAATGTGGTTTAATACCATGTAGCTTAGAAAATATAAGCACAGACTCTTTCTCTTTCTAAGAAATGCACATAACTTAATAAATACCAAACTTTCATCTGTGAATATTAAATATTACATATATTAAATAATTAAACTATAGTGTTTTTCTTTCATTTTCAGTGACTGAAGCCATCAAATGTAACACATCAGCGAGGCAAAACTTTCGTCTATTTGCGAAAATGTGCTTTGATGCACTTGTTTGATAACTTGTAGTTGAAGCGCCACTCAGTGGTCAAAAGCTGCAAATGCACTTTATACCGCCGCCGCGGCGGTACCCGTGGCGTTAAAAGAGGCATTTTTGATTTCTACTTAGTGTATACAAACATACATACATACATACATGGGCCTTATATTTATTTACGAGTTTAATAACAATAGCATGCATATGATCCTTTGTGTAAAGGTCTTTTAATTTTTGATGAGTAGACTGTAGCCTAAAACAATCTTACGTTTTAAAATTAACTCACTGTAAATGTTTGAATATTTTTTAAAGACGTTACAATGTTATATCATAATGTTATTTTTGTTTTACTTCTTCCTTTTATCTCATTTTACAATTACATTCATTTCGCAATCCGTCCACCTGGCGGTAGTTTGAAATAAAGATTCCAAATAAACCTTGAGCATCTGTTGAGCATCTGTCCTGCTTTTTCATTTGTCCCTTTGCATTTTATGCAAAAGCAGTTTTTCTGTGGGACATGGTGGAGAATATGACGTGAGCGAGATGGTGCATGTGATTACCACAGAAAAAAAGCACGTCATCAAGAAACATGCTAATCAGTGCAATCGTTTTCCAAAAAAACAAATGACCCACAGGCTGACAAAGTTTCGGCAGCAGAAGTGATGAGGATTTATGCCGTACATCACACACATTCATATCGCTCTACCAACTGCAGTAACAAGATAGCCCCAATAATTTTTCCAGATTCTGAAACAGCTAAGAAAAAAGCTTTAGAAACTTTGGGTGATATTTTGGGTCAGGTAGTCTTAATCTTTTAGTCGGTGGGTTTAAAAAGAAATATAGGCAATATATTACAGAAAGCTTGAAATGTATACTTTTAAATGAAAATATTCAAACCAAAATAAATAGACTACTCTGATTATATAATCCATATGAAATGTGCATTTCTCTCTGGCGCTCATGGCGAGTCCGCATCGTCAACTTCATCTTAGCAGTGATACAGAAAACACCAGTTTATTACTAAACAATGAAATATCTCCTTTCTAATATAGACATTCATAATCATTACAGTTCTTTGTGGCAAGCTTTATGTGTGTGGTCATAACGCTTTTTGTCATGTAGGCTATAATCATGTAGGCCTATTTAAGTAATGAAATTAATATAAAGGGGCGACGCATTTACTACTTGTAAAAAATGTGGGTCAGGTACAATATTTTCTTTTTCTGTTGTCCGAGTTTCGGGAGGGTTAGTTGAAAACATTGGTCGGGTGCGGGTTGTTTATACATTGACCCGCGCATCACTGACTATATATATATATATATATATATATATATATATATATATATATATATATATATATATATATATATATATATATATATATATATATATATACACATACATGCATACATACACACACACACGCACACAGTGGGTACGGAAAGTTTTCAGACCCCCTTAAAATTTTCACTCTTTGTTATATTGCAGCCATTTGCATAAATATATTTAAGTTCATTTTTCAGAATTGCTGACATTTTTGCAGATTTATTAAAAAAGAAAAACTGAAATATCACATGGTCCTAGGTATTCAGACCCTCTGCTGTGACACTCAAATATTTAACTCAGGCGATGTTCATTTCTTCTGATCATCCTTGAGATGGCTCTACACCTTCATTTGAGTCCAGCTGTGCTTGATTATAATGATTGGACTTGATTTGGAAAACCACACACCTGTCTATATATGGCCATACAGCTCACAGTGCATGTCAGAGTAAATGAGAATCATTAGGTCAAAGGAACTGCCTGAAGAGCTCAGAGACAGAATTGTGGTAAGGCACAGATCTGGCCAAGGTAACAAAAAAATTCTGCTGCACTAAAGGTTCCTAAGAGCACAGTGGCCTCCATAATCCTTAAATGGAAGACATTTGGGACGACCAGAACCCTTCATAGAGCTGGCCGTCCGGCCAAACTGAGCTATCGGGGGAGAAGAGCCTTGGTGAGAGAGGTAAAGAAGAACCCAAAGATCACTGTGGCTGAGCTCCAGAGATGCAGTCGGGAGATGGGAGAAAGTTGTAGAAAGTCAACCATCACTGCAGCCCTCCACCAGTCGGGGCTTTATGGCAGAGCGGCCCGACGGAAGCCTCTCCTCAATGCAAGACACGTGAAAGCCCACATGGAGTTTGCTAAAAAAAACACCTGAAGGACTCTGGTCTGATGAGACCAAGATAGAACTTTTAGGCCTTAATTCTAAGTGGTATGTGTGGAGAAATTTGGCATTGTTCATCACCTGTCCAATACAGTCCCAACAGTGAAGCATTGTGGTGGGGGTGTTTTTCAGCTGCAGGGACAGGACGACTGGTTGCAATCGATGGGAAAGATGAATGCGGCCAAGTACAAGGGTATCCTGGACGAAAACCTTCTCCAGAGTGCTCAGGACCTCAGAGGTTTACCTTCCAATAAGACAATGACCCTAAGCACACAGCTAAAATAATGAAGGAGTGGCTTCACAACAACTCCGTGACTTTTCTTGAATGGCCCAGCCAGAGCCCTGACTTAAACCAAATTGAGCATCTCTGGATAGACCTGAAAATGGCTGTCCACCAACGTTTGCCATCCAACCTGATAGACCTGGAGAGGATCTGCAAGGAGGAATGACAGAGGATCCCCAAATCCAGGTGTGAAAAACGTGTTGCATCTTTCCCAAAAAGACTCATGGCCATATTAAATCAAAAGGGTGCTTTTACTAAATACTGAGCAAAGGGTCTGAATACTTAGGACCATGTGATATTTAAGTTTTTCTTCTAGGTCTTAATTTTTTCTCTTTTTTTGTGATCAACATTTATAATTATTATTAGGAAATAATGGAGCAAATGTCTTTAAAGTAATTTGAAGGGGGCAGAGTGGTAACATAGAAAAGGAAATATGTTCATTTTGATTGTATTAATTCTACCTTGAAGAGATGTTTTTAGATTCCTCCATCTATGAATGTCTGATTTTATTTTGCTTAGCGTAGTTGAAGTTGTCTCTATTAATTTTATGTATGTTTTTATAGATCTTAATGCCCAAATAAGAGAGCTTTTGGACTGAATATAGATGGGAACAGGAACATGTGTGTGTACATTATTTAAAGGCATAAGTGCAGATTTCATCCAATTAATTTTGCAGCCTGACAGGCTGCTAAAATGATCAAATTCCTTAATAATTGGGTGAATGGAGGTGTCAAAGTTATCTGAGAACAAAATTATATCATCTGCATACAGAGATATAATATGATTATGATGACCAATTTCCATAAAGGAAGCCGTAGATTGCCTAATGGCTTGCGCTAGAGGTTCCAGAGACAGACAAAACAAAAGTGGCAAGAGTGGACACCCCTGTCTTGCTCACAGGATGGCTGCCAGCCCAGCACCGCTGCGCAGAATGGCAGCCAGCCCAGCACCACTGCCCATGATGGCCGCCAGCCCAGCTCCACGAGGCAAGATGGACCCCAGCCCAGCTGCACAGCACAAGGTGGCCGCCAGCCCAGCGTCACGACGCAAGATGGCCACCAGCCCAGCGCCACGGAGCAAGATGGCCAGCCCAGCGCCACGGAGCAAGATGGCCGGCCCAGCGCCACAGCACAAGATGGCCGGCCCAGCGCCACTGCCCAAAATGTCCACCGGTCCAGCGCCACGGCCCAGGATTTGCCGTCGGTCCAGAGTCATGGCACAAGATGGCTGCTTGTCCAGCGCCTCTGCACAAAATGACAGCCACAGTTGACCCTCCAGAGTCGAGTCAGGTTCCCGTTGACCCTCCAGTCGAGTCAGGTTCCCGTTGACCCTCCAGAGTCGAGTCAGGTTCCCGTTGACCCTCCAGAGTCGAGTCAGGTTCCCGTTGACCCTCCAAAGTCGAGTCAGGTGCTCGTGGACCCTCCAGAGTCGAGTCAGGTGCTAGTGGACCCTCCAGAGTCGAGTCAGGTGCTCAGTGACCCTCCAGAGTCAGTGTTAGTCACCGTTGACCTTCCTGAGTCAGGGCTAGTCACCCTTGACCTTCCAGAGTCAGGGCTAGTCACCGTTGACCCTCCAGAGTCAGGGCTAGTCACCGTTGACCTTCCAGAGTCAGGGCTAGTCACCCTTGACCTTCCAGAGTCAGGGCTAGTCACCGTTGACCTTGCAGAGTCAGGGCTAGTCCCCGTTGACACTCCGGAGTCAAGTCAAGTCACCGGTGAATTTCAATGACAAGGGCAAGTCACCAATGATCTTCATGGGCAAAGTCCAGTCTCCAGTATTCTTCATGAACAACGTCAAGTCACCAGTGTTCTTCATGGACAAGGTCAAGTCTCCAACTATCTTCATGGGCAAAGGCAAGTCACCATTGATCTTCATGAACAAATGCAAGTCACCAATGATCTTCATGAACAAATGCAAGTCACCAATGATCTTAATGAGCAGAGTCAGACCACCAATGATCTTCATGAGCAGAGTCAAGTCAGCATTGATCTTCTCCAGTCTAAGTTCAGTCTAAACACCATGGGATTACCAGAGTCTCTACACATCTCTGTGGAACTACCAGAGCCTCCCAACGTCTCTGCTGAACTACCAGAGCCTCTCCACGTCTCTGCTGAACTACCAGAGCCTCTCCACGTCTCCTCATCTCAGCGTCAAGTCAGCATTGATCTTCTCCAGTCTAAGTTCAGTCTAAACACCATGGGATTACCAGAGTCTCTACACATCTCTGTGGAACTACCAGAGCCTCCCAACATCTCTGCTGAACTACCAGAGCCTCTCCACGTCTCTGCTGAACTACCAGAGCCTCTCCACGTCTCCTCATCTCAGCTGAACTACCAGAGTCTCTCCTCCCCTCTGCGCAACTTCCAGAGCCTCGTCACATCTCAACCGAACTCTCTGAGCGCTCGACTGACCCTGTCGTGGCCACGGAGGCTACCCTTAACTTGTTCATGTTCTCCATTTCAGACTTGTCTAACCAGGCTTGCTCTCCTGTGTCATTGATCCCACTGTGGTGGTCTTCTGCACCGCCCTGGTGGGCTTCTGTCTCGACCACACGGATGTGGTGGGGTGCTGCGCCGCCCTGGTGGGCTTCTGTCTCGACCGCAGGGATGTAGTGGTCTTCTGCGCCGCCCTGGTGGGCTTCTGTCTCGACCGCACGGATGTGGTGGTCTTCTGCTCTGCCCTGGTGGGCTTCACGTTATGTCCTTCCTGGACTTGTGTTTTTTTTTTTTTGGTTTTTGCTCCTTTTCTGTCTGTTTCCATCTATGGACCTGGCCCTCCGTCCCTCCCCTTGATCCTCCGCCGGTCCACCTCCCTCCTGGGATCCTTGTCTTTGTCTTTCTCTCTGTTTCTCTATAAGGACCTGGCCCTCCGTCCCTCCCCCTGATCCTAAGCTGGTCCACCTCCTTCCTGGGCTCGTTTTTGTGTTTGCACTTCTTGTCCCCGTTTCCCCATTTTACCTGGTCCTCCGCCGCTCCACCTCCCTCCTAGTATCTTTATTCTTTCGTCTCTTCTTGGGTTCGGGTGGAGCATCTGGTAGCTGCTCCATGGAGGAGGGGGTAATGTCACGCTGTCTGGTCTCTGTTTCCCTGGGTGTCCACTAGTGGGCTCACTTCCCCTTAGGCACCTCACTGTAGGCACTACAATTCCCACTAGCCTTGTCCATTCATCACAGTAATTGCACTCCTGTTAATTGCACCAGGTGCCTTCACTTATTAGTCATTAGCCTCCCAATATTAACCAGTCTTTTCCTGTTGTCTGCATGGAGTCCTTTCCTTCCAATTCCTTCCGTACCCAGTCTTCTCGTCTTCCGAGTTCCTCACATTCCGAGTTCCTGTTCCCTTCCTGTTCCTTCTTTGTTTGTTTATTTGGACTGAATTCTGGATTTGACCCCGGCTTGTTGGATTACGATTTGGATTATCCTAAATAAACCTTAATGCAATTGGATCTCTCTTTCACTGTGTTTCACTGGTTCCCGAACGTCACACATATACAGCTAAGATCTGTCTTAAAATATGAACGTGCTAGTATAAGACATAACAGAAGCGTGTTTACATCCTGCAAATTACAGTACAGATGTCCCAAAGCTGTTGTTCTATCAAAGATTAGGAATATGTCTGTAAAGGGGAGGGGGTGGGAAAACCTATATACAAAAACACAGACCACACAGGCAAAAATCCGTAGGTCTGTAAGAACATAAATATTGCCTGATACGTGACCAATCCACCACAACACATGGCAATAGAATCAGATAAACCCACACAATCTTAACACATAAAATGAATACATTTGTCACCTCTTACTGGGTAAAGAAGGCTAATTTTGCGTACTTGTTTTTAGATCGTACTTGTAATGAGGACCCGGAGTTTGACCATTGCTACATAACTTGTTAGGCTAAGATTATTCCACCATGTCCACTAAATTGCCTTCTCTAGCGTGATGCGGATCGCCATCGTTGTTTTCCTTGGTCGGGTTTGAGGCTGCATCAGTAGCACCGCCGTCTCGCCGTACAGGTGTAAAGGTGGACCTCCGTGGAAGAAAGTTGATAAAATCTTCGGTGGCCTGGGGTGGGGGTTGGGGTGGTATTATGAGTCGAACATCTTCCTTTCGCCTTTCTACTGCAGTTTTATCCGCGCAAAATAAATTAGGAATGGTTCAAGGCCCATGCCCTTAGCTTTCTTCATGGTAGAACTGAAGCTCTTTGTGGTTGTCGCTGGACTATAATCTGGGAAGAACAGGATCGTGTCGGCTGTTGGCACAGAAGAATGAGCGAGAGGCGTGAGAAAGTGAACGGATGATGCGCGCGCACCATTAGCAGCGTACTTCACTGGATGAACTTGAAGTGCCCCGTTAAGAATACCCGATCTGTCTTGCCAATGCAGTGATCTGAAGATGAGGGTGCACAGCTTGTTGGAGTTAGCCTCTCCTCCATCATGCACACGATGTGCCCCTTCAATGTTAATGTCTCGGCCCACCAATGAGGGTATCCACTTGAGAAGATCATCTTTCAGGTAGCCAAATAACATCCGACCCCTCCACTCTTTCTGGTAAGCCAACCAGCCTTACATAATTTTTTCGTCCCCTGTCCTCCAGGTCTGTCAACTTTGTAGTGAGCTGGTCTAGCTGTGTCTTTAGTTCAATAACAGATTGCCTGTCCTATCGTGCAGCCACCTGAACAGATTCCACACAGTCTTGAGTCCATTTATTAGATTTGGCTACCTTCTGAAGTTCACTGTTGATCTCCTTCACAGTTTCATTAGTCTTTTTGATTTCAGTTCGCAGTCACGTAGTGCTGGGACCAGAATGGAGTCCACAGCTTCCCTGACAGCGGAGGTGATTTTAACACGCGACTACCTTGGTTCACGCCATAGCCCTGCGGTGGTGGTACACACGGCAATATTACTCATTCTGGTTGTCCACCTACTGTATGTGCTGTTCATATGGCAGAATTGACAATAAAGTAGACTTTGACACACACTGTCAATTTAAATCTAGATTACAGACCCATCTCTTTAACCTGGCTTACACAATACACTCACACATTTCTAAAATTCAAATCAATTAAAGGATTCTTAGGCTACACTAATTAGGTCTACCTGAACCGGGAACTCTTCCCATAACACTCAATGTATTTGCTATATCGTTAGAAGAAAGAATCTACGCTAATATTAGTCTGTTTCTCTCTTACTCTGAGGTCACCGTAGCCACCAGAACCAGTCTGTATCCAGATCAGATGGTCACTGCAGTCACCCGGATCTAGTACATATACAGCCCAGATGGTGGATCAGCACCTAGAGAGGACCTCTACATCCCTAAATATCAGCAGAGACCAGGAGAACTAGATGACGCCAGAGACAGATCCACAGTCAAGACTTTGTCTCCTAGATGGCCACCAGGACAAGACCAGAGGAAACCAATGGTTATTCTGCACAATCTGACTTTGTTTCAGCCTGGAATTGAACTTCTGGTTTCATCTTGCAAGAGGAGAACTGCCAGGAGTTTTGGCTCCTTGCCGCTGTCTCTTCCGGCTTGCTTAGTTGGGGACACTTAATTTCCAGATATATAATCTATTAATCAATTAGATTGATTGCAAAGATACTATTTAAACTGAATTTTGCTGGATTATGACATCACAATTCAATGATGATCTGCCTTTTTGCATTATTGAAACACTATTTTCTTATTTAATGCTTTTCAATTGCTTTGACACAATCTGTATTGTTAAAAGCGCTACATCAATAAAGGTGACTTGACATCGTCCTCAGTAATTTGCTCCTTACACCATGTCTACAACGGGCCCAACAGCAGTTGTGTGGCGCCGCTTTAGCTAAAGACTGTCTACACTGGACGCGACAAAAGCGACCATTGAAAATCATTTGAACTTGTGTCAGCACATCATAAATAGAATGCGGCAGCAGTTTACTGTCGGGGATTTGAAGTGTCACGCTGTGCTGCGCTTAATTATAATGAGTTCTATTGACTGATCTATATATAATAAATCTCTATTACAGACCAGTGGTTCAATATTTTTTTGTTGCATCACACCGCTCACATCCGGTGTAAACATGGTTTTAGGAAACGTTAGTTGTTTACCCTTATAAGGACTCATGCTTTGGGCACACCCCCTAAACCAACCACCACCACCCCCCAGCTTGCCCCTGCAGATGTCAATGCCCATCACGATGTTCACTGTAACCATCATCCGATGTCAAATTTGTAGACATCACCCAACTCCAACCTCTACAGAACGCCACAAAACCAAGAAAAAAAGATAAAAGAAAACCCATTTAAAGTAAATAAGAAGCGTTAATTCCGATTCCCAGTGTAACAACAATGAGTAGTGCATAATAATTAACTCAAATGATATATAGGGAATTTGAATAATTAATCAGGAATATGATTAATATATACCTCAGATGACAGTTACATTAAATTTTATTGATTATGAAAAATAGCTCAATTGCCTATACCAATAACTAATCACAGGGCACTGTAATTTACTCATTAATATGTCAATATTCCATTCTTCATATCAATTGTTGTGATATCCCTTACTGTAAATTACTGCAAATCAAACAGTGGTTTGTCCAGCAAACCAGATTGACCTATCAATTTTCAATAAAGTTATCACTTCTTATAATTCAAGGAAAAACATTCTCTGGCCATGAAAACATTATCCTATCCTTATGATAAATTTAGTTTCTAAATTTAAAGCTTGTAGCTGAAGTTCAGACATCTCAGTGACTCGTAATGTGAGCGGGTGGTGGAGACAAGGATCATGGATATATGGGTTTTTAATAATTGGCTAATAATACATCGAAACTACAAATCACATAGAGTAAATATGCGTACGACAATACAGACAGTAAACTTTATACAAGACATAACGGGATCCAAATAAGGGAGTGAGAGAGAGAGAGAGAGAGAAAATAGAATGAGCTCAGGTATGAAAATCAAAGTCAGTAAACCTTAGCAGCCAACACCAATCAAATCACAGCAACACTTTAAAGCAGCATTTAAATCTCCATAGAAAAGTGATACTTGCAAAGTGTCCAATGTGCGTGAGCTGGAGACCAACGCGCGCTGGATCTTTTGAAAACAGCGTGCGCTTTTGATCTTGGTGTGAGCGTGGAGCCACGTGGTCCTTTGTGGCAAGGGGTGTTCGTTCATCTTCCGGCTGTTGCGGGATCGCGCGGTATTTGAAAGGTTTAACAAGCAATGTTCAAGAATTCGTCTTCCTTGTGTGGAGAGGCGAATAGTTGAATAAACTTAGTAAAGAAAAGAAAACAACACAAAAAAACGAAAGCTTCCGAAGGAGCCATGATAATGGCTTCCCCCTCTCAGTCCCTGTGCTGAGGGGGACGGCGATATGAGCGCGGCCCAAGGTTGCGCATGGGCCTCGCGGGAGCGATGTTGGTCGCAGCGTGTGTGAGAAGGAAGCGAGTCAGCGTGAGAAGAGAAGAGGCGGGCCTTGTTCGGTCGACTCTTATAGCTTGAGATAGTTCACGCCTCTGTTCGCGTGAACAACCAATGAACGTCCGCGATCTGCAGCGGGAAAAAGTTCCTTTGTCTCTGTGGAAACAACCCCCTAATGATTTAGGGCTTGTCAGATTTCAATAGGGATATTCTAGCAAGTTCGTAATTCCAAAATAATAAATTTTTCATTACTTTGCTTTAGATAAGTGGGTCTGTCAAAGCATGACGATTACAAGGACACCAAACAGTACATATATATAACTGATAGAAACACGAAGTTACATTCAAATGCAGAATTACACACATTTAAAGATTAACACACGCTAATAAATTGCAGATAGTCCCAATTTATATGGGAAACATCTAATTTACCAAAAAGAACAATACTATATACCTTGAGACCACATTGAATAAGTAATAGTTTAGGATACATTGAGAAAAAGGTAACAGTGAATGTTTCTTTCCTGTCCTGTCGCCCCTTGGGGTCATAAAGTTTTATGAAGCTGCCAAGGAGTGGGGGTTACATAAACATGACTATTTGAGAAAGAGTTAGACTGAGGAGAACATTTCCACTTACAAGTCAGCACTTTAACCATTTACCCAGGATTAACCATTTTTATGCAATACACAAACATTAAAAATACATATTAATAAGGACTTACAAAAGTAAGGAACTTTAATAAAGGTTTCTTTTTGGGTGTGTGAGTTAAGGAATTTGGTTGAGGGTTGCGTATCTCCTTTGAGGCTCGCACGGGTATCGTAAATGTTTTAAGTCCAGCCAGGCTGGCGCCAGGCCAGGCATTTAGTGCAAAAAGGTTTCATTTGTATGCCTGAATTTAACCCATGAATCGATGACCTGCATATCTGTTACACCAGTGTGGATGCCCCGTAACAGTCACCTGATTTAGATAAACTCCACATCTGTTCATAACTTCTCAAACCTCAGTTGGCCAGATTTTGGACAGGCCAACAACCCATGGAGGATAACACCCCCAAGGAGGCTTGATCAAGCCCTGGAAATGACACCTATGTAAGAGGGGCAAGGTCAAAACCACTGCTAAACCAGAGAACTTTAGGAATTGATAGAAATTTACCTTGACGAACCTCAAACATTTTGAGAGAATTTTTTGTGGACTGATGAGTTGAAACTATAACTGTTTGAAACATGGAGTCTTTATACATCGGTCATAATCCATCACCAAATTCTAAAAATGTTGTAAAAAAAATAACCCATACCTACGATCAAGTATAGTGGTGGCAGTGTGCTGCTGGAAGGATCTTTTGCTGTATAAGGGCCTGGGCAACTTTTTTGAGAGAATAATTGAGGGAAACAAACTCTGCTCTCTACCAGAATATCCATATTCATGGCCCATATTCATAAAGATTCTAAGAATCCTTTCGGAAAGCTCTTAATTTAGCTTAAAAACTTTGACGTAGGAGTCTTATCTTAAGAGCGATTCGGGACCGATCTGAGAGCAACTCTGAGTAGGGAAAAGACAAAAACTTTCATCTTAGTGAAGAGGCAGGGTTGACCCCATTGCTATGTATGACACAATCTTTTGAAGACTGTGATTGGTTGGTTGTCCAAGAAAGAAAAAAATAATTGAGTGATTTTAAGTATAGGGTCTATTCTAATTCTCACTTTGAATTTACATGCGTAATTTTTCCTATTTGACCTTTCTCTCTCTCTCTCACTCACACACACACACACACACACACACACACACACATTATATGTGTGTATATAAATCCTTTTTTTTATTTACCATGCTTTTAATTTCCTAAAAGGTATTTGATTGGCTTAGAATGATAAAAATTGTTCCACTCTTTCCAAGTGATTGCTGTCCTATTTAAGTGGCGGTTTGAATGTTGGTTTTAATGTATCAAACATGGAATCAAAACCAAGAAGGTCGAGAAAGCCAAACAAAAATTAAAACATTAAAAAAAAAAAAAAAAATACAAAGCCTATTCCAGAGGAACGGTGTTTACTGTTAGCCCAGTTAGTGCATGAACACAAGGCCATTCTTAAAGGAAAATTCAGACCGGGTGTCACAGCAAGGGACAAGCAGCAGACATGGGAGCGTATAGCACAAACTATTAACGGTTCATTACCCCTGCTTGTGCACACCTATAAGGCTGCTATATTCATAAATGCAGTTTTTTGAGCCTGCAAGATGGGAATGTCCAGTGGAAACGAAATGAACTGCGACACAATAAGATGTTCTGAAAGTGCTGTAATTGTTTGTGGGATCACTCTGCTTACAGAAGGTTGTGACAGACCCAAATCATCACTATTGCATTTTCCCAGTTGCCAAATATCGTAATGTAGTGATTACTTTAATTTCTGGCGCTATGGCATTTCTGCGCTGTGTCGGAGATGTTAGCACGTCTCTAATAATACCAGTCACAAACATGATGCCTGTACGATCTAATCTATAGCGTCTTATTAACTCACTATCATTCAATGTCTGCAACACATTTCTTCTGTCTCTTCGTCTTTCTACCACTTTCTCCTCTGCTAAAGAAACTCTTAAGCCTCTTAAAAGCCCTCGTCTGTGCTCCTAACAAGTTTGACCTTAAGACCTCTTTTAAGGGTTAAGATGCTTTCTGAATTACTTTTTTCTTTACTATGAAATTTTCTTTAATTTTAAGAGTAAATGCCCAGCTTTCTAAGAATTTTCTTAGAATTTTGTCACTAGGAGCTACTTTTTGCCTTAAGACTCTTTATGAATACGGCCCAGGTCTTCGGTTTAAGTTGAAAGTTTAAGTGCAACAGGATTATGCAGTAAGACAATGATCTACAGCATAGCAGCAAGTCAACCTCTGCAAAATGAAAGTTGTAGAGTGGCCTAATCAAATTCCTGACTAGAAACAAACTAAAATGTTGTGGCAGATCAGTATGTTATTTCTTTACCTCCCATTCTTCAAAGAGTCGGATGAGGGTGGTGTACTCGCGACAGCGCAGGCACAGGAAGTCAAAGATCAGCAGCATGCAGAGAGGGTCATTATCTGGATCCAGACTGGAAGAATATTCAAAGTAAAAAAAAAAAAATTACATTTCATTTTTTACCAATACATCTGGCTGACTGACCAAGGATGATGGATTTTGTCTTATGAATGTGATAATTTTTTTTTAAATTCATTTGATGTAGGCTTGTACCTCAGAATCAGTTTGCAGTACTCCAAAGCTGTACGTGGACAACCTCTCTTCTCCAGAAATGTCATATGCTTGAACAAAACTAAATAAAAGGCCCTGTAGATACAGAAGAGAGTGAGAGATTTCATTAAAAAGTATGCTTTCTTCTGTGCTCCAAATAAAAAAACAACAATGAATACTAACAATATAGATGTAAATACCAACAAGTATTAGTGGTTAATCTTTCTGGGCACCTGTAACATGATAATGACAGTAATGAAGGTCTCACCTGTTTTCTGGTCTACAGTAGTCCAGTCGACACGTGCCTGACGTCAGGCTGAACACAGGGTGGAATGCACACTCAAAACTATATAAAGCCCTTTCTGCAGAGATGAACAAAACAAACAAATACTGTATATTCCCTTACATGTTAACACATGAAAAAATTCTGATGATTTCTACTTACAGCTTATCAAAATTAAAAATTCAGTATCTGAAAAATGTGAATATTTTCTCAAAGATCAAACCAAAAAAGATTTACAAAACAGAAATGTTCAAGATCTTCAAAGTAGGTTTAATTATGTATTGAAAACTTGGTTGGGGCTCCTTTTGTAAGAATTACTGCTTCAACGCGGCATGTCATGAAGGTGACCAGTCTGTGGCACTGCTGAGGAGTTATTGAATCATAGGTTGCTTTGATCGTGGCCTTCAGCTCCTCTGTATTGTTTGTCAGATGTTACTTATCTTCCTCTTCACAATACCCCATATATTCTCTGTGAGGTTCAGGTCAGGTGAGTTGGCTGGTTAATCAAGCACAGTAATACCACTGTCATTAAACCACTTGGAAGTGGTTTTGGCACTGTGGGTAGATGCAAAAGTCCTGCTGCAAAATGAAATCAGCATCTCCATAAAGCTTGTCAGCAGATGGAAGCATAAAGTGCTCCAAAATCTCCTGGTAGATGGCTGCACTGACTTTGACCTGAAGTGACATACAGCCAAGTATGGTGCAGTGGTGTCAAAAGTACTGGCATTCATTACTCAAGTAGAAGTATAGATACTAGGTTTTAAAAAGACTTTTGTAGAAGTTGAAGTATCAACTCAAGCTTTTTACTCAAGTAAAAGTGTAAAAGTACTGGTTTAAAAAACTACTTAAAGTATAAAAGTAAAAGTAATGTAAGGAAAAAAATGCCATTAAGAACAAAAGCTTGGGCCGTGCCACAGGGGCCTATTGTGCACTACCCCACCTCCTAAAAAAACATTTTTCTAAAGGCCATAATGACTATAATGTTATATTAAAATGTTCATGTTGAAAAGTTTGGGATGCACTAGGCTACCTGTTTCAGCCACATATATGCCCATTGAAAATGAACTCATTTTAGTACAATGCAAATACATTAAAGAGCTATAGATATGATGACTAGTTGCCATTAAGTATTGTCATGGTGCAAAAAGTCAAACTTCAGAGGCATGTCATCAATAACCTTGAATGGAATGTAAATGTACATCCAAGCTTAGCTGCAGGACTCTGTGAGGGCAATGGACAAGAACATTGGTGCAGGCTTAGTAACAATTACTCTTGTGTGGTTGACTATTTACAATAAACATTATAGTGCTGTCAAAATGAATGATTAATCTAAGTGATTAATCAAAAACTAAAAATGAAAAATAACTCATGATACTGATACCTTCTTGACTGATAGCTTCTTGTATTGGGTACATCTGCTATGTCCAGTATTCGGGGGTAACGAGTTACAAAGTTGATATAGAGCTTCACAGTCCCACCCACAGCCCGAGAGAGCTCTGGTGCCGGAAGTAATTTTCCCATTCATTTCTCCCATTCACTTTCGGAAAAATCCGTATCTAAAGAGTTTTAGAGCATGTGTGAGGATAACCAGCTACGGCTGAACTCATAAGCATATAACATATCATTTCAAGTGAAAAAATTAAGACAAAATCCAAAATTCAAAAGGTACAAGACTGTGTACATATTTTCATTTCGAGCGCAGGAACTACTCATCCCATAAACCACTGCGCCCCATTGAATTAGACTGAAGCCACAACTGAGAACGAGGCAACGAGCCTTTTGAGCGACATCCAAATCTGATGACGGCCGCTCGCGCGAACTTTTTCCTCCAGTGAATTTTATTTTATATAGTGAATGTGCAGTAATTATATATTGTGTGCGTGTGTGAAAGTGGTTAACGATAAAGTCAGCAATGGTGCAGTGCTTTGTATCTGACTGCAATCACCGCTCAGTTGTCAACACATGTCGTTGCCATTACACAAATGTTCAGTAAATGCACAAAAAGGTATGTCTAGGCTAAATATTGTTTTGACAGTGGCATTATAAAATGCTTGATATGAATCATTTCATATGGAGGCTACAGTAGCCTAGCTAAAGTGGACGATAATGCTAACTAAAGTTACCAACCTCCCTGCCAAACTCTCAATGGCAGCCAAGGAGATCATGATTGCACTGATAAGTCTACCGTGCAAAAACGCAACACAGGTTTTTATTTTATTTTATTTTTTTATTAATGATCTTCAGTCTTCACAGACCTTCGAGGGGTTTAACCAGACGGTTATACGAGCTCCACCAATCAGATGCATCACTGTGGGATTGTTCAGGATTGTGGGTAATGAAGTACTTAGCCAAGACATCGCGAATAAAAGGCATTTAGATCGAAACAAGGTTAGTGCCCATGATCTTTTTACGTTTATATGAGCATATACTGTTGCTTAGTACAGCCGTAGCTGGTTTTAAGTCTACCATGTATGGTTACATTTTAACGGCTTATACCCCAAATGTCAATGCAGAAATTGCATTGAATTTTTAGTTCCGGCACCAGCTGTGGGTGGGACTGTGATGCTCTATAGCCTAGATATCACCACATTGTCATTTGTGTCATCAATCGCAAACGATAATTTATTAAAACGTCTCACTACCCAACTACCTACAGTAGCTTAATTTGTGGAGGACGAAGAGGAAGCACCCATTTGGCAAATGAGCCAGTAGTGAGAAATAAATAATAACTTTTAAGTAGGGTCCAGTGCCTTTTCGATAATTTTAAAATAGTACTGGCGCCTCAACGTGCCTGAACCGATACTTAAAAAAAAAAGAACTACAAAAAAAAATATGGATAACATTAAAGAACATTACAAATATTTAAAATAAATCCATAGCTTTCACCTTGGATGCTCTCATTTCCCAAGTTGTGCTTCCCTTAATCTAAGGCTAATAAATGTATTTCACAATCTGGGTCATTATTTAATACAAAACCACACATAATGTTTCTGCTGTATATCTGTCACTCACTCTGATATTTAGTTAAGATGAGTGCTGTCTGTCACTGTCTTAAATCAGTTCTGTGAATGACTGTATGCTCATTCTTTATAAAGTAGCAACAATCTCGTTTTTAAAATACAGTACTGTGCAAAAGTCTTATGGAAAAGAAAGAATAGTGTTTTCACCCCAAAAAAAGGGTTTTAAGCCAGTTATTTATATCTTTTGCTGCAATGTGTCAGTAGGACAGTAGTTTGCAATTAATTTTAATAATAATCTAGTGCAGTAATCAAGCAGTTTGACAATGGCAAAATTAATGTTTTGAAATGTAAACTGATATTTTATACTGACACTCTACAGCAAAATATATAAATAACTGGCCGAACACCATTCTTTTAAGTGAAAATACTGCCTAAGACTTTTGCACAGCAGTGTATGTATAAAGTACGTATGATTAAATTAAGTATATTTAAATAAGTGTAAGTAAACTTTACAGTAGATGAGAAACTGACTGATCGTGACCTTTTGTAAACTGTATTTATGACAAAGAACTTCACAGATACAGATATTCTAACAATCTATCGGTAAACACACACCTTGTGTCCTCTGTCTCTGTTTGAGCTCGCGCTGCTCCACCGTGGTCGGCGGATTGAAGAGCTCGCTGAAAGACGGGAGGAGACCGGACTGACGCCGGTTTCATTAGAAATTTAAGCGGACTGACTCTGAGGCGATCGGATACTACTGGTTCCAACCTACTTTTAAGAAATATATTTTTTGATAAACGAACCCAAAACTGTCTATGCAGTGTGATGTGATTTGTGTCATGTGCAGGTGTGATGGATCGCGTATGGACCAATAGGGTGTCGGAATGGTATATGTGTATACTTCTCATCCAACCACAATCAAATTCACTCCATCCTGATGGCGCGATTTATCTGGATAGGTTTTTTTTCTTTCTCTCTCTCTGAACGATAACAATCCGGAATGAAATAGCAGTAACGAAGCTATTTTTTAAAATGTAAGGAGTAGAAAGTACAGATACTTGCGTGAAAATGTAAGGAGTAGAAGTAAAAAGTCGGCTGAAAAATAATTACTCAAGTAAAGTATAGATACCCCAAATTTCTACTTAAGTACAGTAACGAAGTATTTGTACTTCGTTACATGACACCTCTGGTATGGTGACTAGACATGTGCTGGTATTCGTAATGCGATATACCATGGTAATTAATATGCACGATATTGTTATCATGTGCACTTCTAAATACAGTGAATAATTATATATTACAAATTATTCTGATTTTGTAATGCATTTTAAGAATACTATTCCCATTAACTGGTCAAAATGCACAACACCGCTGTATGCTTCTTGAAAGAGGTATTTTCATGAGACGCATGAGAAGGACATGAGGAACACATGAGAGACGTGCTGAATGAAAGCACATTCACTCTCTGACAGCAGATGGTGCTAAACTGCAGAAAATGCAGCCCTTACCCTGGAAACCCCATAAATAAAGCAGCCACACTACTTTCTAAAACATATTTAAATAGCCATTCAAATTTGTGGATTTGCTATGGTGTTCATCACAGTGCCAAATACTTAAATATTTAGAATTAATATGCTATTTATTAATTTTAATTTTTTATTTTAATCTGGACTACAACATGCCCTACATTTATTTTAAAGTGTTTTGATTCTTTATTGTTAATTCACTCTTTACATTAGGGCTTCATTAGTTAACACTAGTTAATTAATTAGTTAAAAAACTGCCAATGAATAATTCTTCTGAACATTCATTAATCTTAAGTATTCCAATGTTTAATAACACATTGTTAAAATTTAAAGTTGCAACTGTATTATTTAATAAACTAACATGAACTAAGTCTTGTATTTTTTAACAAAGATTTATAACTTCTGTAGCTAATGTAGCTATTGCTCATTGCGAATGTTAATGCATTAACTAATGAGGTCCTACTATAAAGTGATACCAATGGGTCTTTATATTTCTTTTGCACTTTAATCGGTGTAAAACTTTTAACTGTGTATATCTTTCTGTATTGCTTTATTGTATTTAAATCTCTGTGACTTCAGAAACTTCACACTGGACTTTGGATTATGTGCGTCTCCAGTCTTCCTCCAGACACCAGACTAGAGGTAAACCAATAGTGGATTTTGATGACTAAAATAGTGCTTTATTTACATACATAAATGAATGAATAAATAATCCAGTACTGAACCGTAGTAGTAGTAGTAATAGTAAATGTTGAAATTACCACACTCTAATTGCTAACACTCCAATTTTTTCCTAAATTCCATTTTATTTTTTTTCCAAATACCGTATTTCCGTTTTACTTTTTCTGGATTTGGTTATGGTTTTCTCCATTTAAATCTTTCTCCACTCCTTTTTAGTAGTTAAAGTTTATTAATCATAAAGCAAGTCTAATTAATTAAAATCATGAAACTTATACATTTTCACATCAATTTAATAAAACTTTAACAAAATTTAAATTTTTAGGGCCCTATGATTTTCCTCACCATATTTTGTATTGTTACCAAATTCGGTTTTATCATGTATAATTATTTGAACTCATAAAACAACTTATTTTTGTTCTTACAGAAGCCCCCCTCCCACCTTAAAAAATTGTGTATTTAAATTTTTATTATCAAATCAAGACATGAAACATTAATTTATCTTTTAGTTACTGAAAATAAAGCAAACTTTTGACATACAAAGGGGATTTACGATTCAAATTAAAACATGGAAGAAATTATTCTGTGATTATTCCTTAAAAAGTTATGTTTGATTAATTTTAATAGTAGTAGTAGTGGTGTACATAGCATACATTTGACTAAAAAAATAGACTTCAAAACAAAACAGACTTTTATTTTGACAGGTTGCCGTGAATACCTTTACAATTGTGTGCATGTGATATGATGCTTTTGCTCAAATCAAACGGTCAAATGCTCATGAACTGACTCTCAGAATAGTTCTGGAGATGTTGTCCATGTGTTTTCGTCCTCATTTAGTGAAACGGCAGACACTGAAATCACCAAGAGTGACATCCCACACTAAACTTTGATTTCCTTTTTTAATGAATGGATTCCGTGATTCTGTCTGCGTGGGCCCTACAATTATTCCAGCACAAAGTATACTCTCACACTTTAACTGCTTCTATCTTTGACACTTATTGTCTAATCAAAATAAAAGAGCAGAATAACTACTCACCGGTATCACACACACTCAGGACGCATCGCATTAAAGTCGAGAAGCAGCCTAAAATAGTTTATTTATTCACCAAATGGACAAGTTTACTTCAAGAATGAACAATAAGGCACAGATAAGTTTGAAGCTCAGTGTTTAAAAAAAACGGAGCAAACGGAAAGAGCGATGTTATAGCTCTATTAATTAAGCATACAGACTTTATTAGAGCCACAGAAAGATATATAATTCATTATGTACATTAACAACAATTCGGGTGAATATAATGTAATTTAAAGGAACACGCCGACTTTTTGGGACTTTAGCTTATTCACAGTATCCCCCAGAGTTAGATAAGTACATACATACCTTTTTTATGTCTGTGCGTTCTGTAAGTGTTATTTGACGCACCCACCATTAGCCTAGCTTAGCACAAAGACTGGATGTAAATGGATAATGGTAGCATAGTAATCCTAATAAGTGACAAAATGATGCAAACATTTTCCTATTTACATGTTGTGATCTGTATAGTCACAGCGTGTACAATTAACAAGGCTATATGAGACAGAGACCATTTTTAATCGTATAAATACTGGGAACTATATTCTCACTAGGCTTAGGAGCACAGCTAACATTACTTGGGCGGAGTGGCTACTTGGGTGGAGTGATTAGCGCAGTACCCGAGACGTGCCGTGGTGAGGAGCAGAGTTCGCTCAGAGTTGGAGTAATAGAGTCAGCAATTACTAGATGGTAAATTTATAGTGTACAATCATGGGTGTTCGCTGTATTGTAAAGAGCTGCGACAATAAACAGGGGAGACCAGGTAATACTATGTTTCATAGAATTCCAACCAAAAACGCTGACCTGATGAATCGATGGGAACTTGTTCTGGGTATAACGTTAGTTCCAAACACACCTGTAAACACCATCACGAAGTATTTCGTTTGCTCTGAACATTTTACTGTAGACGACTATTTTGAAAAAATGCAAGTTGCCACACGGACCATGAAACGTGTGCTAAAGGATATAGCCATCCCATCGATAATAAAGACAGGACAAATTGGATCACCTGTTGCTGCGGTAAGTGTTCCATTATGTTTTGAGATGACTAACATTAGCCATACTGTAACAGTGCCATGCTAATGCAATATAACCTTAGTAGTGACACTATTACGTGAATAGGGGCTCCGTGTATCCCGTTTATTGTTATTATTGTGTTGTCATGAACACACTGCTCATGATCATTATAACAAAATCACTTACTTGGTGGACAGCTGACCATTATGTTCACTCGGCATGGGGCGTTTCTTCCAGTTGATCTTGTCACAATGGGGGAAAAAAAACGACAACTGCCGGGTATATTAGGGCAGAGAAATCGTCCGTGGTGGTGATGCAAATATTTTGATTGTCATCAAGCCTTGACATTGATGGCAATACCCGGTCCCATTCATTACAACAAAGGCACTCGGTTTCTGTCGGCATAGGTTGGCATGTTCCACATTTACATCACCAGTCCGTGTTCATTCTGATTCTCCCTTCGACATCAATCTGTTCGGCATCTTGTCTTACAGCTTCCAAAGTTTGTAACTCCTCGTCTGTGTATTCTGGCTCAAAACTATATGGTTCTGGACCCCACCCCTAAACCTAACGTCACTATTACATCAGCCAATCAGGTATCATGGTGTAAAAACACCTTGATCTAGAAACTCCCATTACTTTCCTGCAGAGACCTATACTTGGTCTCTTGTGCTGCGCTAATCACTCCGCCCAAGAAGCCACACCGCCCAAGTAACGTTAGCTGTGTTCCGAAGCCTAGTGAGAATATAGTTCCCAGTTTTTATACGATTAAAAATGGTCTCCGTCTCATATAGCCTTGATATTTGTACACGCTGTGACTATACAGATCACAACGTGTAAATAGGAAAATGTTTGCATTATTTTGTCACTTATTGGGATTACTATGCTACCATTATCCATTTACATCCAGTCTTTGTGCTAAGCTAGGCTAGTGGTGGGTGCGTCAAATAACACTTACAGAACGCACAGAAATAAAAAAGTTATGTATGGACTTATCTAACTCTGGGGGATACTGTGAATCAGCCTAAAAACTCGGAGTATTCCTTTAAAGGAAAATTATGTGAATGGCATTCCGTGGCAGGGCAGGATTTTCTGTCAGCTGCATTTAAATCTGGTCTGAAGTTTAACGCTCTGTTCAGCATGCAGCATCACTTCTAAACAAATAGCACATGCTGTCAGTGATTTCAACCACTAGAGGCCACTCTCGCACTGTACAATGGAAACAGAGCCTTCTTAGCCGCTCCAGCAACAGACACAACCCGGAAAACTATCAGCAAGAATTTTTGCCAATAACCTATTTCCTGAAGCTGTCTGAGCGTGGCGACTCGATGCGCTGACTATGGCTTCAGTCCACTCCTTGTGAAGCTCTCCCAAGTTCTTGAATCTGCTTTTCCTGACAATCTTCCCAAGGCTGTGTTCATCCCTATTGCTTGTGCACCTTTTCCTACCACACTTTTTTCTTCCAGTCAACTTTCTATGAATATATTTTGATACAGCAATCTTTGAACAGCCAGCTCTTTCAGCAATGATCTTCTGTGGCTTACCCTCCTTGTGGAGTGTGTCGATGATTGTCTTCTGGACCACTGTCAAGTTAGTAGTCTTTCCCATAATTGTGGGTGCATGTTCTCAACTAGCCCAAGAGGTACCCAGTAATTATACTCAAAATTAATCAAGCTAATCAAGCTTAAAATGGAATATTCACATTTTTGGAGATACTGAATTTTTAATTTTCCTAAGCTGTAAGTCGTAACCATCAGAATTAAAACAACAAAATCTTGAATTATTTCAGTTTGTATGCAATGAATCTAGAATATAAGAAAGTTTGCTTATTTTAAATTAAATTACAAAAAATAAATAACTTTTCCATGATATTCTAATTTTTTATATGTACCTATACATATCAAACATCATCACTGGGTCACTTATGATGTTTTATGATTTGAAAACACAACATGCCAAACATCTCTCCAAGCTTACAATAAGAATCATTTATAAAAGAAGTTACAAAAGATTTAGAAAAATTAGGGTAGCACCATTTTTTTTTTTTTACATGAATGACAACAAGGCTTTAAGCAAGGGGTGTCAAACTCTGTTTCTGTAGGGCCACAGACCTGCAGAGTTTAGTTTGGACCCTAATTAAATACACTTGAACCATATATTCAGGTCCTTCAGGCTGATTTGAAAACTACATGGTTTGTGTGTTGGAGCAGGATTGGAACTAAACTGTCCAAGGCTGCGGCCCTGCAGGAACTGAGTTCGACACCCCTGCTCTAAGCAGTAGAAGTTGGAATGCACCATTATTTAACATACCTAACATACCTCAGTTGCCCAACAGTCTTTCAGAGAGAAAAATTAGGTAAACAAAAACACCATTAAATGACTTGAAAATTACGTGATCTAGGACCTTTATACAATGCGTGTCAGTGTAAAGACTAGAGGCTGACTGATATATCAGTTTGCTGATTTTATTGGCCGATATGAGCCTGTCGCAGATATATATTTTTTTTTACAGAACATAAAACACAGATAAAATGCTTGTAAATGGTGTAAATACATAGTCTGTCCACCAGTGCGCTCCATTGTTTGCTACTGGCGACCTGAAAAAATGCTTTAAACTTTAAATGTACAGTATGTATTACCATTGAAAATTTGAACAGCCATATCTCCAAAACGGTGCAAGGTTCTGAACCAAATGCGGGGGATCCCTTTAGCAAAAGGAACCCTCTTGAATGCCAAATCGACTATAGGTCTCAAATCCCCTGTTCGAATGAGACCACCCCCATGTTGAGAGACCTTAAGGTCCGGGTGTTATGGGCAGTTCAATTCACAGTCGGGCACCGACCAATCTAGCCGATCCCGGCGGGGTGGGGGGTGGATGGTACAGATGCATGGAGGGGGTGGCATTCGAGAGGGCTCCTCAAGTAGGAATCCCCCGAATTTGGTTTCGCAGGATTCGCAAGATGGTGACACCAGCCAACACTTTCTCTTCAGTGAGGAAGTCTTGTTTAAGCAGCAGCATTCAAGTGTTGTCTTATTCGACCGTAAGTGCCCTGTCAAGTGTAGTTCACATGATATTTTGCCATTATTCCAGTTCCAAGGGAACGTACATGTTAAATTCAAAAGGCATAAGGGTCCGCGAGACGTGAACTTAAATGAATTATCCAAAGTTAAATAAACATCAACAGAATAAAGTTAATATTACTTTCCTTAGAGATTTTGTTCCATATTGACATGATAGCATTATGCAGTTGCAGCAGATTTGTCGGCTGAACATCCATGATGCAAATCTCCGCTGCGGCTGTCTGTCATCCTCCATTCATCAATCAGACTGTGTGTTTTGTGCGGTTACTACAGTCAAAACAATGAAACTCTCTTCAAGAGCGCACAGTAACTGAGGTTTATAACTGTTCAAAGAAAAGGCTCATTCAACTAATGCGGAGATTTAATACACAACGTATCGATATCTCTTTTCTTTGTACTAGTGATGTCTGGTTCGCGAATGAATCATTTGACTGGACCGTTTCTTCTTAGTAAACCATTTGAACCAGTTCACCAAATCAGACTGAATCGTTTGAACCGTTTTGCGTCTGCTGTAAGCATTATCCACAATTGATTTATCTATCTATGATATGTTGCTGCCTTTATTACTGTGGTATAGATTTAAAAGAAATGTCCTTTAGATATCTATAAAAATGTACATGATTGTTTCTTTCAATAATGTAATTTACAACAATACAAAGAGCAATGTTTAACATTTTACCAGATTTGAGACTTATTCACTTTTATTTGTAAATAAAATATTTCAATAGTTTTGATAAAATTATTGTGCTCCCTTGATTTTTCTAGAATCTAGAGTATCTTTTGCTGCTGAAATATCTACCAACCTAGTTTATAAAATTTTTTGTAATAGTTTATGATTTTTTTAATCATTTGTTATTTCTCATTAAAATGAAGTTGTGTTTAAAGTAGTAGACTGTGATTAACACTAAATAATGATGATCAGGTCAACACAAGTATAGAAATTCTATATAAAAAAAAAAAACTGGTATCGGATTGGATCGTTATCGGCAGATACTCAGAATCTTCAGTATCGGATCGGTTCTGAAAAAATGGTATCGTTGCATCTAGGGCTGAATGATATTCTGTTTTAACATCGACATTGCGATGTGCGCATGAGCTATAGTCACATCGCCGGAACATGCAATGTGAAGGGTAGCAGCCCATGGTGTATTAAGAGAATGGTAGTACCAGGGTATCACACAGTAAACACGAGTTTGTTGTATGGCTTGTTGCTGGGGTAACATGCACTTTCCGCATGCCTGCACAGTGAATGGTTCGCTGTGCCCCTGCTCACCGCTCACAGCCAACATTCACTGCTAAAAATGCACAACGAAGAGGATCCGCCGCAAAAAAATTATTTTGCACCAAAAAGAAAGCATAAATCATCTATTTGTGACTATTTCAGCTACAAAAAGGAGGATGACCAAAAAGAGGTACTTTGCATGGAGTGTCATAAAGTTGTAGCCACAAAACAAGGAAACCACCAATTTGTCTGATCGCTTAAAACGGCACCACAAAGCTCTTTACGATGAATACAAAGTCAAATCTGGATGTCAACCAAAACAAACAAATATTTGTGATGCCTTTGCCAGTGTGACACCTTACCAGAAAGACTCTTTACAACAGAAAGAAATAACAGACGCAATAAGGTTTCATATTGCTAAAGATATGTTGCCATCAAATACCGTCGCCAAAGAGGGATTTAAGAAAATGATCCGAACGCTTGACAGGCGGTATGTTATACCATACCGCACATTTTTCCCAAGTTGCGATAAAACACCAGTATGAAAAATGCAAATCTAAGATTGAAGCAGAACTGACGCACGTGGAATACTATGCAACTACAACAGACATGTGCTCCACAACGGAGCCCTACATGAGTCTGACGGTCCATTTCATCACAGAGGACTTTGAGCTAAAAAGTCGCTCTTTGCAGACGGCATTTTTCCCGAAAGTCATACAGCAGAGAATATCTCAGAGGCCCTGAGAGAAGCGGTGTCCGCTTGGGGCTTAGATGAGATGTGTCAAGTCTATATAACAACAGATAATGCAGCGACCATGGTGAAAGCTGCTGACCTGAACAAGTGGACCAGGCTACAGTGCTTCAGCCACAGACTGCATCTTGCAGTTGGTGAGTAATGACCATGAGCTTGATCCTTAATAAATATACATTTTTACTCAGCTGTTTTAATTAATAACCTGTCCTGAACCTGACAAAACTTGTAAAATGAATGTTTTATGTGTGTACGTAGAGCTTTAAAACGTAAGAAAAAAAAACACAGAATTATTAAATCAAACTATATTGTTGTTGATAAATTCAAAGTCAGTGTCTCCTTTGTAAAGCCAGTTCTACAGTTATTCAACACTTCACTACTGGAAATGCGAGAGGAAGACACAGACCTGACCAAGAACAAAGATGATGATGCAGGACTACCTCAACGAGAAATACGAAGATGATGATACTCAGAAGCTTCTAGATATGGCATCTTTTTTGGACCCCCGGTTCAAGATGGACTTCATCAGTGCAGAGAAGACGACCCAAGTTAAGGCCAGAGTGGCATCACAGATGATGGAAGCCCACTGACGTGGAGCCCAACGTTACCAGTGCACCCCAGGCAAAGAAAGCAAAGAAGTCATTGGGAAGCTTCTTTAAACAGAATGAAACTGCAGCAAAATGAGATTCCTCTCTGACCCTAAAGGATGATTTGGAAGCAGAGTTAAAAACCTACCTGCTAACACCTCCAATAGACAAAGAGGATCCACTTGCATAGTGGAAAGTAAACAAACCAAGCTTTCCTCATCTCACCAGACTTGCCCGCAAATACCCGTGTATTCCTGCGACAAGCTTGCCGTCAGAGAGACTTTTCAGTACTAGTGGCAACATCGTCACTTGCCAACGAACCTGTCTCAAGCCTGCAAAGGTTGATAGACTTGTGTTCTTGGCTAAAAACTTTGAGTAAGCCAAAGCATACAGCATACATAACGAATACGCAGTTTATTTCATTTTGTTTAGCTATGATTATGACCAACACTGTTTTACTTTGGCACTTTTGCTAAGAAAAGTTGACTTAAAAACAAAAGATTGTGAACCAAAATGAAGTTGTTTTATAAAATATATATTTATTTTAAGTTTATATTGTTGTAAACCAATTGGGGGGGGGGGACTTTATCACAGAATATTTTTGGCAGCACTTGTTTAGTTTTAAAGTAGGCATGTCAAGCTTTCTATAGATATCTCTCTCATGTCTCTTCGTTGAGTATTCACGGAGTTACAGTTCATTTTAATGACGTGTTTGTAAATGAATATCAGCGCAGACAAAGGCTGCAGACAGCACACATACTGATAAGACGCTCGGGAGAAAACAAACACAACTTCATAATCATACTTACAGGTTGTGATTCGGAGATATTTTTGGCAGCACTTGTTTAGTTTTAAAGTAGGCATGTCAAGCTTTCTATAGATATCTCTCTCATGTCTCTTCGTTGAGTATTCACGGAGTTACAGTTCATTTTAATGACGTGTTTGTAAATGAATATCAGCGCAGACAAAGGCTGCAGACAGCACACATACTGATAAGACGCTCGGGAGAAAACAAACACAACTTCATAATCATACTTACAGGTTGTGATTCGGAGATGCTTGTTAGTCCAAATAAAGTTGGTAATGAACCCTCTTTTATGGCCAAACACTTTGAAAATCCCGTCTTGAACTCACCGAGATTAGAAAAGCAGTCATCAGTGAAATGTTGTGAACACAACAAAAGGGATTTGTTGTACTGCTCTGGTATTGTGGTAAAAATGAATTTTAGCCATTGGTTCTTCTGATCTTCATTCTTTGGCAGTGAAAAAACAAACTTGCCTTTACAATTAAAAACACACTGTCTCCTCGACATGATGCTATCACACCAACCAGAGTGTCTGTGTGGGGGGTGGGGCAGGTCAGAGATTTGTTTCTCCCAAGACGGTAGGCGGAGATTATTATGCAAAGTGTTCTAGTGACGTACATAGAGATGGGCAAAAGATTTGAAATCTATAACGACTCGTTTCAGCGATTCAGAGTCGACTCCTTACTTTAGAAGCCAACAACTTTATAAATCGTGTACTTTTTGGTTTAATTACTTTGCACATCGTTTACACTGATGGACAGCTACATCATACACTGTAATACAGGTAATTTTTGATTTCCCATCTGTGTGGCTCTTTAAAAACAACTGCAGACTTAGCAGCACTGGTCCAGGTGGAGCGGCAGTTTCTACACAGACCCGTAGTCTACCGACAACGAACACAAAATCATTTTTAAAATCGACAAAGAATCGCATGCAATTTTAAAATCTATTTTGTGTAGATTGTCAGTGAATTATGGCTCTGTGTAGTAAATGCCAACCAGTGTTGCCAAGTCTGTGGTTGTTTTTCCATGTCCGCGGGTCGAAGTGACAATACCAATAACGTGCCCTAAAATGCGAATTTTACCAAGGCAACCCTGCCAAAAAACATATATTTTAACCCGGGAAACAATTTTTTTCAGGGAACCTCCTGGAAACGTGATTAGACTAGTTTTGAGAAGCAACTGGGCAGGATTTGTTGTGAAAGCCTGGCAACCCTGATCTGAACACACGTGCTGGAGATAACATCTAATTACAGGAGTCTCTTTACTGATGAGATGCACATGAAAATCGCATTCACTGCATCAGTGAACTTCCTCACCGATGAGATCTCTGGCGGTCTCTTGATCTTCTTGTATGCGACATACATCTGACAGCTGCAAAAGTGAATCAATGTGATATGGGTTAAGTTGCAGGAGAACCTGAAGAAAAACAGAGAAAAATGGTGTCATCATACATAGCTAACACATCTGTTACTCATGTCTTCATAAAAAAAAAAAAATACATACATACATGCATGCATGCATACAAACACACACACATATACATATATATATATATATACATATATATATATACATATATATATATATATATACATATATATATATACATATATATATATACATATATATACATATATATATATATATACATATATACATATATATATATATACATATATACACACACACAAAATTACACAAATATTTATATACACAATAAAATTACCACAAAGTTATTGGGGTCCATTGACTCAACCGCATCAAAAAACTTGAACTGGACTTGCTGATAGTCACGATTATGTTCAAAGGTGAAGTGCTGAATGCCGTTTTTAGATTCCACTAGACTCATGGAAATACCTAAAAGAAGCAATGACAGTGACCTTTACTGCACTTTAATGGGGTTAGCATAGCAATTCTTTTTTATTTTACATGGAACAAAAAAAAAAAAATTCACACAGGTCATTTAATATCTGTGATAAAATTAGGGCTTCACAATAATAACAAATAATGACAAAATTCATCATGAATTCAAAATTCATCATCGGTGCCCCGGGCACCGCAGCATAAATGGTGTGTTCACAGTGTGTGTGTGTGTGTGTGTGTGTGTGTGTGTGTTCACTGCTCTGTGTGTGTGCACTTCGGATGGGTTAAATGCAGAGCACGAATTCTGAGTATGGGTCACCATACTTGGCTGAATGTCACGTCACTTCACTTCACTTCATACTTGGCTGAATGTCACGTCACTTCATGTGCAACACGTATGCCGTAAACTGAACAAAAAAATAAAAATAAATTTTGGTCCGACCCTTTACTTTTCTTCATAGTAGAGTTGGGTCCGAGTCCACCTTTGTCGAGTACGAGTCAAGACCAAGTCCACAAACATCAAGTCCAAGTCCAAGTCCGAGTCCAAAAGGGGCCGAGTTGGACTCAAGTCCGAGTTCTTAAAGGCCGAGTCCGAGTCGAGTCCGCCCGAGTCCAGAAAGTAATTAAATTAAAAAAGATTATAAATTGGTATTGTAAATTTTTACATTCTATTAATATTTTAACCTTTCAACCCATTAAACCAATTGCAATATAAAAATGTAATAAAAAAAAAATACCACTATTACATCTAGTCATTGCCATTGAACATTTTTATTTTATGTCAACAGAACTAGTTTCCTATCAAAAAAGGTTTCAAAGGTTTTATTGTATTACAAGTGCATGAAAATAAAAATGAACCTGTTTTATTATTGCATCAAACTATATTGTCCTCCAGTTATATTTATATTTATAAATATAATATATTTATTTGTGAACCCTCCATCCTAGAACACCTCACTCAATCCTATTCCATTATCATGTATAGCAAAATAGTTTATACACTTATTTATTTGCCAATTTGTAAATCTTATTAATTTTTTTTTTTGTTTGTTTGTGTTGTTGTTGTCTCTGTGTACTGGAAGCTTATGTCACTAAAAGAAATTCCTTGTATGCGTAAGAATACTTGCCAATAAAGCTCTTTCTGACTCTGATTCTGAGTTAAAGCTGAGATTTCAATTATTTAATGCCTCTCCCCCACATTTGACAGAGGTAAAGTGCAGCCAATGAGGAGATCCTTAATGATGGCATTATGAATTTCCTGTTGTCTTGGGAGAACTTGCATCATAAAGTAGCACTGCTTGTTTGGCCAATTCTAGTCTTGCAAATCCTGCATTGCTGAGCTGTGCAGCATCTGTTGGTTGCTGCTGCTGTCTTTGGTACTCGGTTGCATCGGTTTTCGGATCACCAGTACACTGAACCAAAAACCGTTTCTTTCCGACGCGTCCGATTTGAGAACCGACGAACTGATGATACTGTACAAGCGTGTAATTTTTCAAGTATTTTGTTAAACATCAGAAAGTGTGCTAAAATAAATAGAAACATGCATCTTAAAAAAAAATAAAAATAAATTATATATATATATATATATATATATATATATATATATATATATATATATATATATATATATATATATATATATATATATATATATATACACACACATTTTTTTTTTTTTTTTTAAGATGCATGTTTCTAATCTGTATATTGTAGATTATGTATGGGCCAAAGGGATTTTCTGGGAAGTTGGACAACAATTAAGACTCTAAAGACTCCATGTTTAATAGGAATAAGGGATGATTTATGAAATATCTGTACTGTATTTGTAGTTAATGATGACACATTCAAAAATTGATTTTGTAGTAAACAGAACAAGAACACAAGTAGAGCAGCTGATGATACTGAACTGCAGCACGTGCCGGTTTTAGCGATTCTCGTTTTCGAGTCAAGAATTGGTTGCATCGGTTTTCGGACCATCAGTAAACTGAAACAAAAACGTTTTTTTCGGAGGCGTCCGATTCGAGAACCGAGGAGCTGATGATACTGCGCATGCGTGATTCAGCGTGAAGCCGACTGACTCACTGCGCGTCGGAACCGAACTGATTCTTTTGGTGTTTGATTCTGAACTGATCCTGTGCTAATGTTATGAGTGCGGGTAATCCGAGGGCTTGAATGAAGGGCAATCTGACGAAACGTAAATTCATTTAATAATAAATACATCGCAATGGATTATTTATGGTTTCTGCGCTGATGACACCTAATTTACTTTATATCTTCAAGACTTAAATCCTCGTATGCACATTATTGCAGTTACTGTATTTGGGTGTGTTGTTGCAAAAAATAATTGTAAACTTTTCATGATTATGAGGTTTTTAACTGACTGAAATTATGATTATTGACTTTATATATTTGAATGTTTGATCGACATTGCCAATGCCAGTCATTACGTCGAGCGTAAAAGAACCAGTGAACAGTTTTTTTTCAACCGGTTTATTGAATCAAACCGTCCGAAAGGACCGGTTCGCGGAAAAGAATCGAACTTCCCATCACTAATCCACATTGATATCCAGTGAGTGGTGCGTGTGTTTCGTCTGCAAGAGATGATATGCTACTGCTGCCTGCCGGTGTGGTGCAGTAAAATGACATAAGGCGAGACATTCATTAATTTATCATCTAAATTTTATGCTGGTTTTATTGTTACACACGCGGACTCGACTGTACTCTGAATATTTTCAGAGTCCAAAATGTTCAAGTCCATGTCAAGTCCGAGTACAAATTCACCCGAGTGCGTGACAAGTCCTTGTCATTCAAAATTGGTTCATTCAAATTCAAAAAAGTTCATTCAAAATTGGACTCGAGTCCGGACTCGAGTCCGAGTCCAAGTTCGAGTACCCCAACTCTACTTCATAGTAATGGTTCCTACCTATAAACTACAAGAAAATTCTAAACAAAAAAAAACACATGTTGATTTTAATTGTTTTTAATGAATACATTTTAAGTTATTATAACAAAACTCTTGCTCTTTTGTTTTTTCTCTCATTACATTAAACTCAGACTGCAAGCTCACAAGTTGGGTAAAGCAATTTCTTTTGCTCTTGTAGTACGTATCTTATGTATAGAACCCTCGTTTCCTGAAGGAGGAAACGGAGACGTTACATTAGTGACTGACGAATTGGGATCTCGCTAGAGAGACGAATCACCTTCGAGTGTTAACAAAAGTCAATCGTTCTTCAGGGAACGAGGGTTACATATGTAATCGAGATAGTTCTCCTTCAGTCAGTCACGTCCAACATTACGTCAGTGACTGATGAATTGGGGTCCATATGGAAATCGCCACTTGCTGACCCCCTCCAGTGTCCTGCAAAATCTGGCAAGTCCCCCCAAACCAGTTGGGGTGGAAGATAGGACAGGCTTAGGCAGAGGAACCCACCACTGCTGTTCCATACAGTGGGAATTGGATAACACTGGGAAAGAGTAACCAAAGAAGGAAGGAACCACATCCTGCGCATAGGAGGTAATGTGGAAATTACACATGGACTGGCCATAGGGCAGTGCTACATAGAATACCCTACGGTAGACTCAGCCCGCCTGGGGTGAGATCACTACACAGCAGTTACGGCAGAGAAATCTCTGCCAGGGAAAGACGTGAGGGAAGCCGTACCATGGATAAATACACATGTGGGATCACCCGAAGGGGCAATCACAAAACATGGGCACCTAGCCCAGCATAAGGGCTGACCTTGGGCATACGCACGAGTGCTTAACCTGGCGTCTCGCGCTCCGCCACGTCTGACTGCCGAGGGCGTGAAAAGAACTTCAACAGGGTTTGCCAAGAGGGAAACTGAACTGAGAAGCACTTAAGAGCTATTATAATATTATACTATTTAAACTGAACTGAGCTGGATGACGACATCATTGATTCAATGTTGAACTGCCCTTTGCATTGACACACTATTTTCCTAATTCGGTTCTGTTGCTTTTTAAAAGCACTATATAAATAAAGGTGACTTGATTTAGATATCTTGGAAAGCAGGGTGGCCAACGGCTGATATAAAGACAATATAATTTTATTTTTCATTTATATTTAAGAAATTTTAAATCATTTGAAAATGGATAAAAAAAAGTTTCAAATACTTACTTTAAATGACAATGTATTTTTAACAAATAAATTAATATTTAATAAAAATGCAATTTAAAAAGAAAGTAAACACTGTTGTAACGTATGAGCAGTTCATTCATTCATTGATTCTGAATTAATGAATCATGGTTCTTTGAATCTAAAACAATACACCTTCCTTGGCTAAAACCCAAAGCTCTTAGCCTAGGAACTCATGCAGGTAAATCAACCTCTCTGCAGAGTAAGCTAAATGACCGGCCTGGCGCCGGCATGGCTTGGTTTAAATTACTTTACGACCCCTAGAATTTTTACATAAAGTAGATGTGTGTAGGATGCACCATATTTAAACTATTAAGTTTGCTTATTAAAGCGTTTAAAATAAACTCTCAGGACTTCCGGGTTGGCTGCAGACCAAAATGGCAGGTTGAGCACTTAGCTCTCGCAAGTCGGCGTTATATTTACCCCGTGTAATTATTTTTGATTCAAAAAAGTGATTTTTCTTCTTTGATATGACAGGGGGGAAGAAAGGCAGAGGTAAAGGGATGCAAAGTACAACGAATAACTATTTGCACCGTGCAGAGCAAGACGAAGTGGATGACATGCGGGGAGAAGAGATCCGACAACATGGAGACGAAACAACATCGGAGAATGTGCACACGGGGCTTGAAACTATAAGCAAGCAGATCAGCGAACTCAAGTCAGAACTTAAAGAAGATCTAAGAACATTCAAAGACGAAATTAAACATGATATGAGAGAAGAGATCCTTGAGTTCAAACAAGAAGTTAACTAACAACTATCAACAAACATGCTAGCCATGCAAGAACAGTAAGAAAATCATCGAGATGGATACGCGGACACAGCTGAAAACTGGAGAATGCTCTTCAGACTTTGGAAGTCCGTATATTTTTCTGTTATAATGCTTGTTCTAAGCAGTTCCTGGCTTGTTACCGTGTTACAGTTTATTTTTTTATTTAAGGTTAGCCTGTGGAAACATAGTGGTGTAAGAATGAATCGTTTTGATGGTGGCTCTACTGAGGTTAAACTAATGTCCTTAAACGTGAATGGTCTGGGTAACCCAATTAAAATTTAAAAAAAGAGAAAGTTTGTTGTTGCTCCAAAGAGAAAGTTTGGAGCAACAACACAAAATCAACAGGGACCCAAAACTACTAATGCGTATGCAGCAATTAAGGAAACAGATTAACGACCTGTTAGAACAAGATGTCGAGAAGAAGGCTCGATTCTATAAGCAGGCATACTACGAATCCAGCCCTAGAGCAGCCAAATTACTTGCCCGATGCTTACGTAAACAGCAAGTTGATAGGATCATTCATAGGATACGAGACCCACAAACAAATAGTTTGATTCATCATCCACAAAAAATAGAGGCCATTTTTCTAAATTACTATAAACAACTGTATACGGATACCTCTGATTCTAAAATGGAAGCGACAAGAAATTTTCTTAATGAAATGGATTTACCGAGTATAGGCAAAATACAAAACGATTTCATCACAGCAGATTTCACACTAGAAGAAATAAATAAAGTGATTGGGAGTTTAAAAACATCTAAAACACCAGGTAGTGACGGCTTTCCAGCAGAATGGTATAAAACATTTAAAGAACAACTAGCCCTACTTCTGTTAAAAACATTTAACTGGATTAAAAAAGAATGTAAACTTCCACCTTCATGGAATGAGGCAATTATCTTAGTACTTCCAAAGGAGGGTAAGGACAGGGAATTTAGTTGCAATTATAGGCCGATTTCAATTCTTAATGTGGATTATAAGATGTATACAGCAATTATAGCAAAAAGACTATCCTTCCTGAATTAATAGACGAGGACCAGACTGGATTTATAAAAAGCCGCCAAACACACGATAATATTAGGAGGACTCTACATTTGATAGATAAAATAGTTAGGGAAAATAAGACAGCAGTATTACTAAGTCTTGATGCCGAAAAGGCCTTTGATTGGGTCAATTGGGAATTTCTTTACCAAACGTTGGACAGATTCGGCTTCAATAAACATTTTGTAAATATAATTAGATCTCTTTACCAACAACCAACAGCCAAAATTAAAATTAATGGGTCATTATCTCCATCGTTTAATTTACAAAGAGGAACAGGGTTGTTGCCTCAGTCCCACATTATTTGCTGTTTATATTGAACCCCTGGCCCAGGCAATTCGTCAACATGAACAAATACAAGGCATTACAATAGGACATACAGATCATTTAATTAGTTTATTTGCGGATGATGTATTGATCCATTTAACAGATCCCGAGGCTTCCCTTCCTGTACTGATGGAAATCCTTGATCAATTTAATTTCTTAGCTGGTTACAAACTAAATATCGTAATTTAATTACAAACCATCTGAGGAAATCAGACAAAGACATAATTTAAGATGGGACCTGGAAGAAATAAAATATTTAGGGGTGATTATTACAAAAAATCTGAGCAGCTTGTATGGCGCTAACTATAATGTGATTAATCAGAGTATTAAAAGCGATATGGAAAGGTGGTCTACCTATCCATGAGATTTCGCCAGTAAGATTAACGTCATTAAAACAAAAATATTACCTAGATTGCTATACCTATTTCAAGCTTTGCCAGCAGATATACCTAAACACCAGTTTACAATCTGGGATAAAATTATTTCCAGGTTTATTTGGGATGGAAAGAAGCCCAGAATAAGATACACAACACTCCAATTAGCCAAGCATAAAGGAGGAATGGCCCTGCCGAATCTCAAAGATTACTTTTATGCAGCTCAGTTCCGTCCACTTTTTCTTTGGTGTAACAACAACTATTTTGCTAGATGGAAGGAAATTGAGACATATATGGTGGGTTATCAAATTCAGTCAGTTCTTGGAGAAAAAGAAATCCCTTCAGTAGTCAAAAGTCAATTGGATTCAATAACCTCTGGAGCAGTGGAATTTTGGTTTGAATTCGCTAGACAATTTAAATTAAGCAAAGATCAAAAAGTGCTTCGATGGATAGCCTTTGATACTCAATTTAAACCAGGTGAAAGAGATGCCACATATAAGCAATGGGTAACAAAAGGCATCAGTGCAATATGTTCAATAATGGAAAACGAGGAATTACTGACTTTCCAAACACTCAAAGAAAAATTTTCTCTTTCTAATCGGGACTTATTTAGGTATATACAATTCAGAGATTACTTTAACAGAAATAAAAATGGAAATTTCACACAAAATTAATCCAGTCGTAAAGATTATGATGAATGCATACAAATCAAATAGTAAAAGTGCAAAAATAATCTCCATGTTTTACGTAAGTATTATGGAAAGTAAGAGCAACTCAACATTATACCTTAAATCTAGGTGGGAAAAAGAATTAAATGAAGAAATTCTACCAGGTGTTTGGTTTGATGTGTGTGAAATTCAACATTCCTCCACAAGCTCGCAACAAATTAGGGTATTCAATTGGAAGAATTTAGTGCGATACTTTATTACACCTAAAATCAGCAGTAAAGCTTCTTCTACACCCCAACAATGTTGGAGACTATGTGGCTGCTTAGAAGCACACCATACTCACATTTTTTGGAGTTGTGAAAAACTGAAGCCATTTTGGGAAGATGTACATCTAACCTTAACAAAGGTGCTTGGATATGAGTGTAACACCAATGAGCGGATGGTATTCAACCATCTGTTCTATGTTAATGAATCCTGACCCTTTTGACACATTCTACACTCAAAGACCAGAACGTGAGTTAAAGAAAAAACAAGGACTTTCGTTTTACAACCCTCTTACAACATAACTCACCACCCTGGGCGCCGCCATGACGGCAATGTCCTGGCGAGGATGAGAGTTATAACACCTTGGAGACTATCCAGAGATGCGATATCGAACTTCAAAAGGGAAGACAAACACCCCCCCTTCTTGATCGCACATTCCAGTGAAACAGACGCACACACAGTCTTGAGACGCACACACACTCAAAAACAGGCACAAGCATTTTTTTGCTGGCCCATGGACCTTCTTTTACTAAAACTACCTCTAAATGTATTTTAATGTCTCCCTTTTTGTGCTCAAATGTATGTATGCGGCATAGTGGAATATATGAAGGTTACTGTGTGTTTAATGCAAACTTTATATGCAGTTCATTAAGAATAACTCTGTACCTTTGGATACGGGACTGGTAAAAGCATAGTTCTTGGTGTCGGGATAATCGTAAAAACACGACTGTAACGAATCTTGATAGCAAATTACAAAAAGATGCATTGTTTCAGAGGAACGATCTTGCTTAAGGAAAATGTGTAACTTTGACATCGCCATAAATTAGACCAGTGGGCGGAAATCAGCAAACAAAGAAGATTTTTCCCGCCTTAGTTTGTTTACACTTCATTGGCTCATACTAAAAAAATAGGTGTAAACCTAGAGTTACTTAAAAGCTCAAGGAAACCTGTATTCTGGGCATTCCGCCAGAGAGAAAAGAGGATTCCCAGCTTTGCAACCGGACTTCAAGAAGTTCTCCGTTATTCTTCTTTACTTTTCGTTTCATTCTAGTTTTTCTTTATTGTCTGCTGATATTTGACTTCGTTCAATTGCCTTCACGAGCCAAACGAACTCAAGTCTAGTCATCTTTTGGCAAAGTTTACCTTCGCCTTAACCATCGAGCTCGCGCATCATCTGCTCTGGAAAGAACCACGCTGAGGCCGCACAGACCGGACAATTTGAGCGCAGCTACGCACAAGAGCCAGATCAAAGCAAGTACTTTCTTATATCGCAACTAAAATTGCTGTTTAAGGTTGTCTAGGCTATTCCATGTTTGTGAAATCATCCAATGACTTGGGGTCTCTTGCAAAGTTAACTGTTTGAGATTGCCACGCTGAGATTGCTTTTCACTTTCACTTTCTCTCCCTCTCTCTCTCTCTCTCTCTCTCTTTATCTCTCTCTCTCATTTATCTCATTATTATTCTTGTTCATTTACCTTGTTTAAATTGTATTTTCGTTTTGCTATATACTCATATTTACTCCGTGTGAATTGTAGTTATGTACTCTTTAGTCTGTTTTTATTAAATCCTATAATTTGCTTGAATTGAATTGTTTTATTGCTCATTGAGATCGAAGTCCCTGAATCGTGTGATCTAGCTACGAGCTTTGTTTTATATGAATTAATTTTCAGTAATCTTAGTAGTACAGACACAGAAAATATTGTTTTTTTCTGATCAGAAGATTAATATTTCTTGGAGTTTGTAAGAAGGGTATTTTTATTGAATTTTGATAAGGAAGTCTAGCTTCCAGTTCGCTGGACGAACAGATTGTCTAGAGTAACTTAAATTAATTCTAGTAAAGGTTACCTTTAAATGATTAAATATTCCCTCTTTGGGTAATTTAATATTTGTAAGCAATAAGCACGTTATATTCATAGACTCATGAATATTCACTTCATGTGAGTTAATTATTCCCCAGAAAGTGATTGTTGCTACATGAGATTCCTCTGTCATGTATTGTCTTGTACTTGGGTCATATTTCACTGGTTACACTTCAGGAGGACCGATATCTGGTAAAAACACTCCTTACAGCAGCAAGGAAAACCATAACCAGAAGCTGGTAGAAGCATGATTTACCTGAACCACAACAATGGTTTGATGTAATTCAGGAAATAAGGGCGTTGGAGCATAGGACTGGTGTGTTACGATTGAAGGTGGACTTGTATGCCAAAAGATGGCAAAAATAGAAACTTTGACAAATCATAAGGTCACTGGCTCTCAGACTGTACTCACCAAAGTTTTGGACATAAGTATACCTATCCAATTGTCTTCCCTTTCTGTATGCACCATGTTTTTACTTTTTCTACAGTATTCTCAACATAGGCTTTGTTTTTATTGTATAATAAGTTATTTTCTTTTTTTCTTTTTCTTTTCTTTCTGCCAATCAGCGCCAGAGAATCCCTCTCCAGCAACTTTGTTACAGAAGGGAATGCATTCAAAGCCAACAAGGAGCATCCAAACGCAAATACACAATATCTCATAATTCTGGCTGAAACTGGTGCAAATCTTATTAAGAAAATGAACTAAGATTAAAATGCTAGTAGATTGATTCTCTCAGGTTGCGGTCAAGAAGTAGTGTCTAACGCTAGACACTTGGGACTCCATTCACCCTCCGTTAATAACATAAATTTTCTCTGTCACTGTTTGAATGAATGTTTGTGTGTTTTTGTTGGTTTAGTTTGTGTGTATTAGAGTAGTTCAATAAAGTCTTGTCTGATTTTACATTCCAGTGTCTTGTGCTGTGTGCTTACAAGATACTGCCTTAAACTGTAGATTTTGTTAGCTTGCTCATAATCAGTTATCATAATTTCATGATATTATTACCGTAGGCCACGGGATAATATTTTGTCCAGGATTGATAAAATACCCTAACCTCAACTTATCGGTGGACGAATAGTTGATAAAGCATTAAATATTAATTCTGAATAATTTGCATACTAATTCAGTTCTTTTTCACTGTAATTCAATCACCTTTGAGTTATATTGATCTTAATTCCCTTATTAATCTTACACAATAATCATGTAAGTTATTACTAAGATGTATTCAATAGGTTTGTGCGTTGCATAACTGGTTAGCCTGTTATGCGAGGGTTATGATTTTTTGAGTTGTAACTTGGAAATGTTTCTGCTAATTAATGTTCTCAAGTAGTTTCTGTAACCCTAGCCAGGTCATATAACTTTATGACCCAAATGGGAGAAACAGGAAAGCCCAACTCGCTGGAATTCTTGTAAGAAAAGAGAAAAGTAAATTTTTTAAATGTATTATAAATGTATTGACTGTATAGCCTTTTTGTGCTTAGATGTCTTCCCATATCAAATTCGAGTATCTGCAATTTTATCGTGTGTTAATCAAACTTTAAATGTGTGTAATTCTGCATATGAATGTAACTTTGTTTTTCCTACCTTTAACTGTATTCTTGGTATCTGTGTAACAGTCATCTTTTGACTGAACCACTCATACATATGAAAGGTATGTAAGATGTAGTATTCTGGAATTACCATCTTGCTGGAATATAACTGCTGAATTCTGACAACACCATAAATTACTCGAGTGGGTGTCCCCCAGAGACAAAGAAACTTTTTCCCGCTTCAGATCGTGAACATTTATTGGTTGTTTGCGCAAACAAAGCCGTGAACCCAGTCGCTTTCAAAAGGTTACGGTCTATGATTTTGCCATCAAAATCATTCTGTGATCTCGACTATTTCTCTCTCATTCTCTCTCGCTCATCCTCTCTCTCTCTCTCTCTCTCTCTCTCTCTCTCCCTCTCATCTGTATCCGTTATGTCTTGTATTTGTTTTTACTGTTTGTATTGTTATACACATATTTACTCTGAACTCATAATACATCAAACTACGATTCACAATTATTAAAATCCAATATATATTCATGATTGCTTCGGTCTAAAATGCATCAGAATACATCACATCAGAATAGTTTCATGGCCAGAAACAATTTTTCCTGGAATTATAAGAAGTGATAACTTTATTGAAAGTTGATAAGTTAATCTTACAGCCGTTTGCTGGACAAACCACTGTTTGATTTGCATTAATTCCCAGTAAAAGATATCACGATAATTGATGTGAAGAATGGAATATTGACATATTAATGAGTAAATAACAGTGCCTTGTAATGAGTTATTGATATATACAATTGACCTATTTTTCATCTTCAATAATTTTAGTTCATATGAGATATATATTAATCATATTCCTGATTAATTATTAAAATTCCCTATATATAATTTGAGTTCATTTTAATTACTACCCAGTGCAGCTACACTGTAATCCAACAGGGCACTCAGTAATCTGGGAAGTTTGTGTGCATTGTGGTTTTGGGAATCATATTTTTTCAAATAAAGCCAATGTAACACTCATTTTACACACAGCACACAGTGAAAATGACACAAATATGACATTGGGCAAAAGCATGAAGCGCAGCATAATTTGCGCTTCTCCACTGAAGCTGAACTCTCCTCCTATCCACGTTTAATTCGCAGGGACCGACCATCAGGCAGAAAACATGCGATCATTCAGAATACACAAATGCAAAACTCAAAAGATCTTAGTGTTTTTGAGTTTGCAAGATTTTTTAAATTAAATGTTCATTAGTCATTCAAAGATTTGTTTAAATGATATAAATGCGTGTTTGCTGAATGCTGACATGAAAACGAAAAAGTATAATGTTTACCTTTCTATTACTATTATAAAAGCAATTATTATAGTACTTTTTTTGTATACATTTTAATTCCTTTACTTAACAGTTCTTTCTGATTATTAGACAGACTTCCATCCGTATTTAGACATTAACGACAACAGTGAACGAGAGAATGTGAGCACTGTGTGCTAAGGTGCTGCCGTTTTCAGACATTGCATTAGAATTTTAGGTGTATGTCAGGCTGCCTTATTAGTGGTGCATGAGATTGAGATGTGATGACAATGTAATGTTTTTGTTAGCCGACATGAGCTTTAATCTAAATAACATTTATTAAAGGGATAGTTCACTCTCAGATTAAATTTTGGTACGTTTTAGCTTACCTCAAGGACATCCAACATGTAGGTTTCTCCGTTTCCTCAGTATTTCCCATTTTGATATTTTTAGGTCCAACCGTTCTTGTCTGTGTCTCACATAATGGATGTCTATGGTCACCACCTCAAAGAGCATGCACACAGGAGTCAAAATTAAACAATTCCCCATCATAAGTACACACTGATGACTTAAGACACGAAACGAGCAGTTTGTGTAAGAAAACGAACAGTATTTATATCGTTTTTACCTCTTCTACACAACCACGTCCAACTGATCTGAGGGCACAAGTGATTTCTGATGTGATGTGAGCGCACGCTCTGGCTTAGTCTGGGCAAGCGCGGAAAGCACCGGAAGCGATCTCTCACGCGTGTACATCACTCATTGTTTACACTTACTGTCTATGGTTTACACAGATTTCAGAAGTATTACCTTTCACTGTGAAGATCTAAACATATTTAGACGTTCAGGAAATTGCAATGGAAGACGATTTTAATATATCCATAGACACCGTTGAATTTTTTTCACAACCATATTAATTTGAACAAGAATACACAGACCAAGTACTCAGGAGCGATCCGCTGCAGCAGCACGCCTTCAAGCCTCAGAGAGACAGAGATCTCTTCAAAATTGGTGGTTTTTAGTAGCAAGTGTTGGGAGATGCCAACAGAAGTGGATAGCATATGTTGTCACGAATGGAACAACTACAAGACGACAACGAGGATATTGACAGTATCGCATCACACACCTGCCTGACTGAAGATCCTGAGTTTTCTCAGCTGTTGAGACCCAGCGTTTTACACGTTGTGTGTAGTATGCCACGTATAAACTGGAGGCGACGGCCAATGCCAGAGGGACCCAATGGCACGCTGTCAATAGAGTGAGTAATGTGTTATATTTTTATTATAATCGCAACGAATACAGGGTGCATTATAAACAAATTAATTAATTACAATTACTGCATTATATTACAGTGCAGATTGGTGGCGTAGCATGTGGTAAACAATGAGTGCTAAAAAAATTAAAAAAAAACAATGAGTGATGTGCATGCGCAAGAGAGCACATCCGGGGCTTTCTGCGGCTTGCACAGACTAAGCCAGAGCGCGCGCGCACATCACATCGGGAAGCAGTGTGTACTTATGATGGGGAATTGTTTAATTTTGACTCCTCTGTGCATCCTCTTTGAGGTGGTGACCATAGACATCCATTATGTGAGTCACAGACAAGAACGGTTGGACCTAAAAATAACAAAATGGGAAATACTGAGGAAACAAAGAAACCTACATCTTGGATGTCCTTGAGGTAAGCTAAAACATATCAAAATTTAATCTGAGAGTGAACTATCCCTTTAATCCAAGTTAATTTTATTGCTGTGACGTGTATATTTAAATATGTTTCCTTTGTCAGATTTCACTCCAGTACTTTGTTTTCTTTGTAACTAAATATTCCACACAAACAGTTTTTCCTGATTACCTTCCCCATTAATGTAAACCCTGTCTTCCTCAGTTGAGGGTCTGCTATTGTTTAGCGCCCATGTGGTTATTATTTTTCTCCCTGTGGATTTATTAAATTACTTTCTTGAACCCCTGTGAGCCCCTGTCATATGAAAGAAAATTTCAGTGTTTTATTGTGAATCATCCCCAAATCCATCACCGACCCAAACCATAACTGATACAGGTGTTCATCTAGGTCCCTTAATGTCTCACGCTGGGAGATATACATGTAATCATTTTAAAACAGCTACTGTTCTCCACTGACAAAAAGTAAATTGTGGCATAGCATGTCTATATTGGTAGAATCCAAATTTTCATGATTTTGCCAGGGGCCCCACAAACCCACAGGTTGGCTCTGCTCAAATCCTACAAAAAGATACAGCAGAAGCTCTGGGTGATATTTCTGAGCACTAAACAAACATTCTGGAAAAATATGAAACTGGGTCAGGTCTGACCTGGTCGACTGAAACGGGGCCATGTGTCTTTGAAAACAGTCATCCAAGTGCACCGATGAAACTGCCTCGGTCTCTGTTTTGATCTGAACATGGATACAAACAAACATAAAGCATTCAGAATTGCAATTTTCAGGCTTTATTCACAAAACACAAATCCATTTGTTTTTCAAGAATCATCTTTGGCACTTAAACACAATCAATCATTAAGTGATGAAATGAGATCCATTTGTTTAGACCGTGTGGTCAATATCTGGTGTTTGGTTGCCATCTTGCACTTGTCAAGTCATGACATAAGGAATGGTAACACTTTATAATAAATGTAAAATTTATAAACACTTTATAATACACACTTCCTTTAGCATTTTGGAGTTAAGGGATACAGCAATGTAAGGGTTAATCCGAAACATCAAGAGACACTCACTCAACACAATATATAACTTTGGTAACACTTCCAATAAGGTTTCAGTTATTAAAATGTATTATATTAATTTACGCAAACAATAATTACATGGCATTTATTAATGTAAATCTCCCTCTCTCTCTCTCTCTCACACACACACACAAAGAACAATAGATCTACAATTCTAGTAACACTTTTCAATAAGGTTTTAGCTTTTAACATTATATAAGTTAACATGAACATTACTTATAGCATTTATTAATCTTAGTTAATATTATATTCAAAATGGATTGCTACATTAAAATGTATAGCTAATGTACATCAGTAACTGTACCATGAATAAACAAGCAATTTTTTTACTAACACAAATAAATGCAGTAAAGATTTGTTGTTCATACTTCACTTGTACTAATGTTAAATACTAAATTATTTAACTATATTAGTTAACATGAACAATAATTATATATAGCATTTATAAATGTTAAAACTTAGATAAAAATATTTTAATACATTATTTGTTAATTTTTATTTATTTAAAGTTTTATTTTAATATTAGTTTTATGTACTAAAGAGAGCAGCCCGAAAAATGCAGCGCAGCTGGAGGAAAACAAAACTAGAGGCATTTCATATTGCTTGGGGGGAAAGTAACCTATCCTACAGAAAAGCATTAAAAACTGCTAGATCCGATTACTTTTCTTCTCTTTTAGAAGAAAACAAACATAATCCCAGGTATTTATTCAATACAGTGGCTAAATTAATGAACAATTTACTCAAGTGTTGACATTTGACATCACAGCAGTAATGACTTTATGAACTACTTCTAAAATCGATACTATTAGAGATAAAATTGTAACCATTCAGCCGTCAGCTACAGTATCGCATCAGACAGTGCACTATAGACCCCCTGTAGAACAGTTCCACTCTAGGGCTGGGACAACGCGTCGAGGTCATGGATGACGTCGACGCAAAATATGCGCATCAATTCGTCTATCTGTTTTTATTTTTCTAAAAAACGTTTTCAAAACGTTAACCTTGTGCGCGTTGAATATACGCGATGGCCGGATCAACATTCTGTCCAACGTTATATAACCAATTCAGGAGTTTTTCTGTATTGATCTTTTTTTTTGGCGGCTGTCAAAGCAACAGTCTTCAAACAACACGAGCGCTTCTTGCTCTCTCTCTCCCTTGTGCATATTAATCAAAATCATTAAACACGATAGAAAAAGGGCGAAACACCAAAGTTTCACGCGCGCTCGCGCACTCACAGTCTTCAAACTACACGAGCGCTGTCTTGCTCTCTCTCTCTCTCTCTCTCTCTCCCTCGTGCATACTAACCAAAATCATTGGACACAATAGAAAAAGGGTGGAACGGCAAAGTTTCATGTGGAGCATTCGGAGCTTTTTTTTTTTCTCCATGACAGGCTGCTGGCTCCCACTGTTAATTTTTTTTTTTTTTTTTGGAAAAGCACTCTAAGCTGTATTAGCTTAAAGCCCTCAAGTTTACATTGGTTACTGTATTCTTTCAAATGCTCTTAACAAGTATTTTGGGTGACCTTTTTTATTGAATGCTAGACATCAAGTTGTTATTTTCATCTGAAAGAACTTTTTTTCAGTAAGCTAGGCCCTATGTGTTCAGTAAGCTTGTTTCAGTAAGCTATGCGTTTTCGAGGCTTAAAGGTTTTATTGAATGCTATCTCTATACAAGTGCAAAGTAATGCATTCTTAATCAGTCTTTTATTTTGTAATTTGAAGAGCAATAAACATATATTGCAATGTTAAGGAATTCATGTTTTTTTTTCATTTAGATACAGTATGTAAATCAACAAGTATAAATTGTTAGTAGTCAATTAATGGGGAGATAATCGAAATTGAATCGGTCTGAAAAAATATTTTTTCGATGCATCGAAAAAATAATCGCTAGATTAATAGTTTAAAAAATAATTGTTTATCCCAGCCCTATTCCACTCATTCTCTACTATAGGAGAGGAAGAATTGTATAAACTTGTTAAGTCGTCTAAACCAACAACATGTATGTTATACCCTATACCATCTAAGCTCCTAAAAAGGTGCTTCCAGAAGTCATATTAATTTCTCATTGTCATTAGGATATGTCCCAAAAATTTTCAAATGGCTGTTATTGAGCCTCTCATCAAAAAAAACACAACTTGACCCCAAAGAACTAGTTAATTATAGACCGATCTTGAATCTCCCTTTTCGGTCCAAGATACTAGAAAAGGTGGTATCCTTACAATTATATTCCTTCGTAGAGAAAAATGGTATCTGTGAGGATTTCCAGTCAGGATTTAGACCATATCATAGTACTGAGACTGCTCTCCTTAGAGTTACAAATGACGTTCTCTTATCATCTGATCGTGGTTATATCTCTCTATTAGTTCTATTGGATCTTAGTGCGGTGTTTGACACAATTGACCACAACATTCTTTTGCATAGACATGAACACTTTGTTGGCATTAATGAAAGTGCATTAGCATGGTTTAAATCATACTTGTATGACCGCCATCAATTCGCAGCAGTGAATGAAGAGGTATCATATCGATCACAAGTGCAGTATGGAGTACCTCAAGGCCGCTACTGTTCACACTTTATGTGTTACCCTTGGGAGATATCATCAGGAAACATGGTGTTAGCTTTCACTGTAATGCTGATGATACTCCGCTCTATATTTCTTCGCTGCCCAGTGAAACATTAATGGAATGCATAGTCGATATAAAAAAACTGGATGACGAGTAATTTCTTACTGCTAAATTAAAAAACAGAGGTGTCAATTATAGGACCTAAATACTCTGCATGTAATAACCTAGAACTCTTGTCTAAGACTTGATGGCTGCTCTTTCAATTCTTCGTCATCAGTTAGGAACCTTGGTGTGCTATTTCATTGCAATCTTTCCTTAGAAAGCCACGTTTCTAGCATTTGTAAAACTGCATTTTTCCATCTCAAAAATATAGCTAAATTATGGCCTATGCTCGCAATGTCATTTGCAGAAATGATAATCTGTGCATTTATGGCCTCAAGGTTAGATTATTGTAATGCTTTATTGGGTGGTTGTTCTGCACGCTTAGTAAACAATCTACAGCTAGTCCAAAATGCAGCAGCAAGAGTTCTTACTAGAACCAGGAAGTATGACCATATTAGCCCGGTCCTGTCAACACTGCACTGGCTCCCTATCAAACATCGTATAGATTTTAAAATATTGCTTATTACTTATAAAGCCCTGAATGGTTTAGCACCTCAGTATTTGAATGAGCTCCTGTTACATTATAATCCTCCATGTCCGCTACGTTCTCAAAACTCAGGCAATTTGATAATACCCAGAATTATCCAAATCAACTGCGAGCAGCAGATCCTTTTCCTATTTGACGCCTAAACTCTGGAATAACCTACCTAACATTGTTCGGGAGGCAGACACACTCTTGCAGTTTAAATCTAGATTAAAGACCCATCTCTTTAACCTGGTTTACACATCACACTAATATGCTTCTAATATCCAAATCCATTAAATTAGTCTGTTTCTCTCTTATTCCGAGGTCACTGTAGCCACCAGATCCAGTCTGTATCCATATCAGAGGGTCACTGCAGTCACACGGAACCAGTACGTATCCAGACCAGATGGTGGATCGGCACCTAGAAAGGACCTCTACATCCCTGAAAGACAGCGGAGACCAGGACAACTAGAGCCCCAGATACAGATCCCCTGTAAAGACCTGGTCTAAGATGATCACCAGGACAATACCGCAGGAAACAGATGATTCTTCTGCACAATCTGACTTTGCTGCAGCCTGGAATTAAACTACTGGTTTCGTCTTGTCAGAGGAGAACTGGCCCACCAACTGAGCCTGCTTTCTCCCAAGGTTTTCTTTCTCCATTCTGTCACCGATGGAGTTTTGGTTCCTTGCCGCTGTCGCCTCTGGCTTGCATAGTTGGGGTCACTTCATCTACAGCAATATCATTGACTTGATTGCAAATAAATGCACAGACACTATTTAAACTGAACTGATAGATATGGGAAAATAAAAGTTGGCCACACTGCTCAAGGTATCCTAAAACCGTTCACAATTTACAGGTCCTGTTCTTCGTGATCCCATGTTTTAAACTTAAGTTAGTGTTTAATGTTGTTTTTAGAGTATAAATAATATCTGTAAAATTCTAAAGCTCAAAGTTCAATGCCAAGCGAGATATTTTATTTAACAGAATTCGCCTACAAAAAATGACCCGTTTGGACTACATCCCTCTAGTTCCTGCAGTAATGACGTCACTAAAACAATTTTTTGACTAACCTCTGCCCACATGAATACATAAAAAATATCTTCACTCTGACCCCAGAAATCTCTCCACTCTTTCGCGCTCCTGCTCTGCTCATCTGGAACATTTATCCATTATTTGCTGCCCATTCTATCTGCCCCGGGAGTTTTCATCGATCATAATAACTGCTGTTTACATCCCACCACAAGTAGACACCGGTTTGGCTTTGTCTGAGCTTCAGGATGGGCTCAGGGGCAACATCAACAAACATCCTGACGCTGCTATTATCATGTCTGGGGACTTCAATAAAGCCAAACTCAGGCAAGTTATGCCTAATTTTTTTATCAACATGTATCCTGTCCAACCAGAGGACAGAATACACTGGATCATTGCTACACTCAGTTTAAGAATGCCTACCAAATCGGACCATGCCGCCATTTTCCTCACACCGGAATATAAACAAAGGCTCGTTCAAGATCCCTCGGTGCAGAGGGTGGTGACACAATGGTCCGCTCAATAAGAAGCCATGCTACAGGCGGCTCTTACAGACGTAGACTGGGACATGTTTCGTGCAAGTTCATCTGACGTCAGCTAGTTCACGGATGTAGCATTAAGCTTTGTAAACATGCTAGACAAACAAGCTACGGATACAATAACTATAAGGACCTTCTCAAATCAGAAACCGTGGGTGGACAGATCAATCCGTGCAGCAGCAAAAAAAAAAATGCACTGCTGCTTACAACGCCGGTCTTCTGTCGGGAAACATGAACGAGTACAAAGCATCGTACTATGCTCTCCGACGTGCAGTAAGACCCTCCAAACACAGATACAGGGAACGCATAGAGTCACATTTCCAGCTAAATAACTCCAGACGCATGTGGCAAGGACTAAGGACCATCTGTGCCTCTGCAGAGGTGAGAGCAGATCCGTCACTGGCTGACAAGCTAAACACTTTCTATGGCCACTTTGAAAGCAATCTAAGCAGCGCGAGTCTGTCGATCAGTGCGTCAGTAAGCAGCAGTCAGAGCAGCGATCATCATGTGATCATCGTGTAAGAGGTCGAGTATCGGAGGGCACTAAAGCGAGTGAATGTAAGGAAAGCAGCTGGACCTGATGGGATTTCTGGCCGTGTTCTGCGGTCCTGCACTGATCAGCTCGGTGGTTTGTTTACATCCATTTTTAAGGAGTCTCTTGCTACATCGGTGGCTCCCACCTCATTAAAAAAATCTGTCATCATCCCTGTGCCTAAGAACAATAAACCCTCTTGTCTGAATGACTATCGTCCAGTTACCCTCACATCAATAGTCATGAAGGTCTTTGAGACTGGTTAAAAATGTCATCTGCTCCTCCATCCCGGATACTTTAGACCCTCTTCAGTTCTGCCTATCGCCCAAACAGATCCACTGATGATGCCATCTCTCACATCCTGCACTCTTCTCTCACACACATTGACAGCAATAACAGGAACTATGTAAAGCTGCTATTTATCAACTATAGCTCAGCTTTTAATACTATAGTCCCCATAAAGCTAGCTTCTAAACTCACAGGCCTCGGCCTGAATTCATCCGTCTGCAACTGGATTCTTGATTTCCTCACCGGCAGACCTCAAATGGTGAAACTAGGCCAGTAGATTCTGTGTGCAGTGTAGACTGTATAGTTCATTGTACAGTGTAGTGTTTAGTGTACATTTCGTGTATAGTGTTTAATCTGTAGTGCTTACTGTATGTATGTACATATTGTGTATAATGTGTAGTGTTAACTAAGTTTGTCTAATAGTACACTGTATGTACTGACCATATGTATGTGCATATTGCACACTTTCACCTGTTGAAGTCTGTTGGTTATATGTTAACTGTTCTGCAATTTCTGGAGCAAGCTCCCAAGAATTTCACTCACCAAGGCACATGTGCTGTGGTGATGTGACAATAAAAGTGACTTGACTTACATAGCTATATTTATGTATATTTTCATTGTTTTCTTTAATAATTGCACTGTCCAAGGAGATATATATTGTTTGAAAACAATATATTGTTTTCTGTGAGTGAGTAAACGATGATTTTCTCATAATTTAGAAAGAAAAATTCTATGCTATAAGCTCCAGTTCTCAAAAGTCCCGGGAACCAATGTTCTGTATGTGTTTTATGGCCTTATTCAAGTGATTTAACATTTTTAGTTTGTTACTAACCACGCATAACTTTTTTTCTCAAAAACACAATTATGTACATACATGCTGCTCAAATATTATTATAGCCCAGTTTGGGCTGATTACAGTGAGATTAGACTTTAGCCATTTAGATGTTTATAAGAAACTGAAAAAAGCACAAATGTAAGGGGCATGACAAAACTACCCTACCCTACTTTGATGATGTTTTTCTTACCTTTTTGGACATGGACAGTATACCGTACACACAGTTTCAATGGAGGGACTGAGAGCTCTCGGACTAAATCTAAAATATCTTAACTGTGTTCCGAAGATAAATGGAGGTCTTACAGGTTTGGAACGACATGAGGGTGAGTTATTAATGACATAATTTTCATTTTTGGGTGAACCAACCCTTTAAGCCCCCCCCCAAAAGACTCAAATTCTTAAAAAAAAATTCTTAAAGAATAAACATTTATTTTCTACAAGAAAAAACATTATAAAATATAGCTGCAAGCAGCGATGGTGGGCTCAAGCCATCAGTGCAAATGCCATCCCGGTGGCATCTGGTAAACTGTGCCTAGCGGGCACATTCATTTACAATAATCCTCTGGCAGTCAGGTTAAGGGATACAGCAGTTAAAGGGTTAATCCGAATCATCTAGACGTTGAAGTCACATTCACAGAACAATATATATAACTTAAGTAACACTTTACAATAAGATTGCATTTATAAACATTAACTAATGTTAACATGAACAATAATTATATAGCATTCATTCATGTCAGTTAATATTCCAAAGTTAAACATTAAAACATTGATTTATTGTGATTTTTTTTCCAAGCACATTTTACCAATTCCAAACCATATCAATCTTAACTACCATTATTTTTTATTTAATCATTTATGAGTGATATATAATTGTCCATGAAAGCTGGAAGAGAAAAACTCCTTATATTCAGGTGTGCAGAATTATTAGGGATGTTTTCTTTACAGATGAAATAAGCCAAAAGAGTTTGAACTCAAACTGAAAAGTTGAAAATTATGAAATCCCCCATGAGAAATATCAAAAACAAATGTAATACAGAAATTGCATGGTTAAGACTTGACCATTGGACAAAAAAAATGCTGACTGGGTCACTGGGTCAAAAAAAAAAAAAAAAAAAAAAAACAGGTGAGGAAATTACAAAAAGAATTGTAAAAGAATTAAGAATTAATGTGAAGATACATTTTTTGTCAATTCTGCAAGACAGACTATTCAGGATAGGAGATGGAATAAAAATTAGCTCCTAAATCTTAATGCCAGATTCTTACAAGTACAAGAGGAGGTGGTGCTGGTCTTTCAGGAGTCACTCAATCTGTTCACAAAGCCTACATATAAAGTCTCAACATATAGTATTTCACAATACTTCATGCTATTCTAATTAAGTCATTTTTTGGGATCTTTTAAGTCTCTCAGAACCTGACACCTTGTAATTTTGGAGACTCCAGGAAAGTTGCAGTTCTGGAAATTGGTGGCACTGTACACCAAATGCTCCTTGGCAGTTTCACACCTAATTCTTCACTTTAATTCTTTTCCAGTTAACATGTTTATATTCTTCTCCACCTTTTTTTTTTTTTTCTGACCCTTAGATCCCAGTAAGCATTTTGCTGTCCAGTGGTCATGTCTTAAATTTGCAATTACTGTACTGCTCTAATTTTGAATAGTTCTCTTGGGGATCTAATAATTTAGGATTTTTCAGTCTGAGTTAAACCTCTTTTTTTTAGCTCATTTTATCAGTAAAGAAAAAAAACGCCTAATAATTCTTCATACCTGAATATAAGGAGGTTTCTTTTTTTTCCTCTTTCAGCCTTCATGGTCAACTACGTATATATAATCACACTCGTTGCCGTCTCTAGTTCAGCTCAACCAAAGTCTCATCCCATTCGTCCATATTTGTTATATCACAAATCCCGGAAAATATTTGTTGTAGTCCATACAAGGTGTTCATTATAGTTTAAAAAGAATTTTTTGTTAAATAAAACATTTCCTTTTTAATTGGACTTTGAGCTTTGTAACTTTGCAGAACTTTTTTATGCTGATATTGACAAAAATGTACATCTCTATATTTTTTTCAATATTTCGATATATTAATATTCAGACGATAATTGTGCAATCCTTTAAATATGTGTGTGCAAATTGGCAAAGAAGGTCCAGTTGGTGTATTATATTGCTGCATTTTACCTATTATTGTATGGAATTACTAGTACATAAAGATATGAGACATTATTGATTTAAACATGAACCAACAAGTTACTGTACTAAATATTTATTTAGTACAATATAAGTACGTAATAAATTAACTTTGTGCTTTGCAAACAGTACTCTATTAGTAATAGACTAACAACGTGACCACCTCTTTAAAAGAAAAAAAGAGGTAAACATTAGAACACAACACTATAACATTTTTGTACATTAATAAATTATATTAATATAAAAGATGAGGATAAAAAAAAAGACAAAAAGGAACAATAAATAACATACACTGCTCTGCAGTATGACTCCGGGGTTCTGCTGGACCACAGATCGGAGGTCGTGGCATAATAGGTGACCTTCTGCAATTTATTGGACACTGTTTGTCTTGAACGGTTTTGGTAGAGCTATTTCACTGAAATATCTCCTTCAAGGCAGATTATATCTGGGATCTAAAGTCTGTAACATTTCTTGAAACCCATCCTTCTCGACTGATTGAATTGGCAACATAGACCTTGCAATAAAACTTGTAACAGAGTTTGTAATCGTTTTCCACTTTTCGCTTTTTGTGTCATATGGAGTTTTCTTTGTGAATGTTTCTGCCAAGTTCTGTTGTGTCTGTTCTTTTTTTTTTTTCTTTTGTACCGTTTTTGTAGCAGCAGTGCTGTTTTGTTCAGCATGAAGCCTTTTGTACTCTTCGAACTGTGTTTTGTGAATTGTACGAAGATGATGGAAAAGGTTGGTTGTGGCGCTCTGCTATACAGCGATCTGCATGGGACAAATATTAACCGTTCGGTACTACATTGTGAATTGTGTTTTTTTCCCCCGTTTTTTATGTTTAAATAATTTAAGTGTGTTTTTTCTCTCTCCAAATTTACGGTTTGTGTGTGCCTGGTCTACGAGCTGAGAGGAGGAAACTCCTCCCCGCGAGTAAATATTTAGGGGACGCTGAACCATTATTCCAATCCACACTTTAACATTGCGATCGGCGGTGAAGTGAGGCTACAGTATGAGGAAGCGCCGGCATCTTTCAAATCCGTAGTATGGAGACATTTCGGTTTTGCCATCGACTATAACGCTGTGGAAGAAAAAAAACGATAAACAAAAAATTTACTGTCTGCAAGCATTGTTTTACACGTGTAGCCTACTCAAACGGTAACACTTCCAACATGACTGCACATCTGCGGCGCCATCACCCAGCAATATCACTGTCTGAAGGCAGGATAGCAGAGTCCTCCAAAAAACAACAGTCCCTCGCTGAATCCTTCCAGCATACATACCCAACTGGTTCCGAGAGACACATAAAAATAAAGGAAGTGGGGGTGTTCATTGCGAAAGATTTGCAGCCGTTTTCGGTGATTGGAGATGCGGGCTTTTGTCATCTTATAAAAACCCTCGATCCGCATTACAGACTACCATCTCACACTTTTTTCCAGAAGTAGTAGTCGTAGTAGTATAGTAGTACCCATAAAATTTCTTCAAGGTTGGCAGGTATGTATATATATATATATATATATATATATATATATATATATATATATATGTATATATACACACACACACACACACACACACACACATACATATATATATATATATATATATATATATATATATATATATATATATATATATATATATATATATATATATATATATATACACACATATATACATATACACACATATATATATATATATATACATACACATATACATACCTGCCAACCTTGAAGAACTTTTATGAGTACTACACCCCCCCCCCCCCCACATACACACACGCGAACCTTACAGCCCACCGCCAATGTATGCTCCACTGTTGCACACGCATCTGTGAGAAACCTATGAGATACCTAACACTATAATATATATTATACACATAATATCCTTTCACCAATTAAGATTTATTAGTTACTCCATAACATATACAAGTAGACCATAAATGTTATACAATTTCTGCAATCACTCCGAACATTTTGTACTGGAGGCATAGCCCATGGAAACTTCTTCCACCTGAAAATCTTGTCAGAAATAAAAGTAAACTGAGGATATTCTTTCTAAATAAATAAATCAAAACATTAAATAAATGTGCAAAACCAGCAGTTATCAATATCAAAATCAGTTTGCTAAAAACAAACAACATTTTTTTTTATAATTTTCCATGCAAAGTGTTTAAACTTTTGCATTGTTTAACTTGTTAAAGGTTGCAGATTTGGCTTTTTTAAGTAGTGCATCAGTGAAAGTCTCTTTGTAACAAATGCTGCCTTTGGAGGCAATCGTGACTTTTCTTTTCACCAGAGAACTAAACATCTCTGTGCTCATATTAATAGATTATTATTAATGTTGAAAAGAGCTGAGAATATTTTTTTCAGGTTTTTTCGGGGGAATTAATTGAAAGAACAGCATTGTTTGTTACATTTGTTAGTTACATTTAATGTTACATTTATATTATTAACATCAAGCTTTTGAATGGTATAGTATTGCCTATTGTTATTGAAACTTCATAATGTTTCACTTGATTATACATTTAGTCAGGAATTATAGTTTGGAAAAAGTCTAACTAGTAAAATGTTTTTACGTTATATGAAAACTAGTACAAGTATATAAATAAATAATAAGAGACTTACTCATGTTTATTATCTCTGCTGAATAAAGTGCTTCATTCTTTTTTTCTGAGGAAATCCAAATCTCAAATACTCAACCACACCACATTTTGGGGTGACTTATATCTTATTCCTCTCATCGCGAAGCAAACAGTTAAATAAAAATAAAAACTTTATTTAACATTAGAATCTGAATAGAGCGTTCAGCGCGGGGGCGTGGTCGAATTAGAAGATAATGAAGGGAGATGTGAAAAATGGACAAGACATCGCGTTGTTTTCATATGGATTACTTTATCACAGAATAATTGTTTTCGGCGGCACTTGTTTAGTTTAAAAGTAGACATGTCAATCTTTCTATAGATATATCTCTCATGTCTCTTCATTGAGTATTCACTGAGTTACAGTTCATTTTGATGACGTGTTTGTAAATGAATATCACAGCAGACAAAGGCTGCAGACAGCACACCTTGTTTGTTATCTTTATTTTATGTGCACAAAGTTTTGTTGTTATTATGTCTGTATACAAATAAAAGTAGACCCTTTACAGATTCAATTTTGCTCTTATCTGTACGATCAAAACTGAAAGCGTAATTTAAGTTCTTTTCGGGGTTATCAGGAGAAAATGATTCATAACGCGTATACGCGTTAACAGACTCAAGAGGGTTGAACAAAACACTTCAAAACGAAGGAAAACCGACTGCTCTCTGTTTATGTAACGTTAATCCGTATGAAATGTGCATTTCTCTGGCACGTTCAATACTGCGAAGATCACGAGACAGCATCGTCAACTTTATCTTTGCAGTCGACATGACATTGATACAGAAAACACTTGTTTATTAATAATTATATTCATAAAATATAAAATATTCATAATCATTACTTTTGCCGGTTCTTTGTGACAGCTTTTAGGTGCGTTATTGGCAGGGCCACCCTTACATGTTAGCCTACATGAACGCGTGAACTGAACTGAGCTCGTTACAGCTAGACTGCTTGTTATGATGTCATGTCAAGGTAATTTTTAATGTCCATAAATTCAATTAGGCTAAACATAGCCTAACTGTTACCTTTATCTTACGTTAATCAGCACCTGGCCTGTCTAAAACCTTCTAGATTTCAAGCCATTCCACCACTTTTCTAACTGCCAACTAAGCTTGTGGATAGGAGGGGCAGGTGGGCGGTGGGTTAACATGCACCGCTCTGATTGGCCGAAAGCTTTTCACTCCACTTACACGCTGTGGATCAGCAGCAGAATCAGCGTCATAGATTGCATAGAAACTGAAATCGGCGAAATGCGAGACGCAACAAAATGCGTACCTAGAGGGCAGCGAATCATACAAGCGTACTTTTGGGTCAAAATGCGTGCAGAGTACGAAAAATGCGTACATGTTGGCAGTTCTGTATACATATACATATACATACATATATATATATATATACACACACACACACACATTTTATAAAGTGTAGAGCTGTACGGTTTCATTTTTTTCCATCTTGGAAAAAAATTCTGTGTTCTGTATCCCTATGTGTTGTGTTTAACTTTTTAGTTTGGTAAATGAATGTTCCTTTAAATCTCCTTTGTGAATGCTTTAAATGTATAAATAGTCCTCACTTTAGATGAGCTCACAAAAATAGATAGCTGGCAATTACTAAATGTTTTATAAAAACCTGACTATTATGAATTACAGCATGAATATATGTTAATAAAGCAGTTATTAACACTGACCAACTATTATTGTGTGTTTAAATAATACGATTTTTATATTTACACTAAAATAGTTTATTAATCATTTAATTTCACTTTCTTAATGATCTCATGAACCACTGATAACTCCTTAATAACTGGTTTGTAAATAACGTAATTTATAAATGACAAATTGATCCAAATACAGTGACTGAACTTTATAGATATGCTCAAGAACAAAATGTTTATAGCTGTATTTATGAACTGCTTAATAATGCCTATTAAAGGAGGGCCATTATGCTTTTTCACTTTTTCAACTTTAGTTAGTCTGTAATGTTGCCGTTTCCTCAAAGTTCTGCAAAGTTACAAAACTCAAAGTCCAATTCAAAAGGAAATATTTTATTGAACAAAAAACACTTTTTAAAAACTATAATGAACAACTTGTTTGGACTACACCAAATATTTTCCGGGATTTGTGATATCACAAATATGGACGAATGGGATGAGACTTTGGTTGAGCTGCACTAGAGAAGGCAACGAGTGTGATATATACGTAGTTGACCATGAAGGCTGTAAGAGGAAACAAAAGCCTCCTTATATTCAGGTGTGAATAATTATTAGGCATTTTTCCTTTACTGATAAAATGAGCCAAAAAAAGAGGTTTAACTCAGACTGATAAATCCAAAATTATTTGATCCCCATGAGAAATATTCAAAATTAGAGCAGTACAGTAATTGTAAATTTAAGAAATGACCACTGGACAGCAAAATACTTATTGGGATATAAGGGTCAGAAAAAAAAGTGTTAGGTCATATAATCTGTACCTTTAATTAGAATAGCATGAAGTATTGTGAAATACTATATATTAAGACTTTATATATAGGCTTTATGAATTTTATGAAGGTTTTGAGTGACTCTTGTGGGACCAGAACGACCTCCTCTTGTACGATGCTTTGAGGAATATATCTTCCAGAATATGGAATTAGATTTAGGAGCTTATTTTTATTCCATCTCCTATCCTGAAAAGTCTGTCTTGCAGAATAGACTAAAAATGTATCTTCACATTCTTTCTTAATTCTTTTGCAATTCTTTTGTCATTTCTTCTCCACCTATTTTTTTTTTCTTTTTCTTCTTCTTTTCTGACCCTGTGACCCAGTCAGCATTTTTTGTCCAATGGTCATGTCTTAACTTTGCAATTAAGTTTTGATATTTCTCATGGGGATTCAATAATTTTTGACTTTTCAATTTGAGTTAAAACTATTTTTTGGCTCATTTCATCTGTAAAAGAAAACATCCCTAATAATTCTGCACACCTGAATAAGGAGTTTTTCTCTTCCAGCTTTCATGGACAATTATATATAACTCATAAATGATTAAATAAAAAAAGAATGGTAGTTATTAAGATTGATATGGTTTGGAATTGGTAAAATGTGCTTGGAAAAAAAGAAAATCACAAAAAAAATGTTTTAATGTTTAAAAATGTATAAATTTTTGTTTAAATGAAATCTTATTGTAAAGTTTTACTAAAGTTGTATATATTGTTCTGTGTATGTGATTTCAAAAACTAGATTATTCGGATAAACCCTTTAACTGCCATATCCCTTAAAACCTGACTGCCAGAGGGTTATTGTAAATGCATGTGACCGCTGGGCACAATTTACCTGAGGCCACCGGGGTGGCATTTGCACTGATGGCTTGAGCCCGCCATCGCTGCTTGCAGCTATATTCATTATTGTTCCCCTTAAGATTATTTATTTTCATTCTTATAATTTTTTTCCTAGTATATTTTTGGATATTTTTCCACACTCGGAACGAACAGAGGCAAAAAAAAAAAAAATTGCGAGTCAAAGAAGGTGGAGTTTCCGCCACGGACCAATGGAAACGCAAAGGTGTTTAGGAGCCAAAGCGAACTTCCCCAGATAGTTTGCTTTGATGAGCTGTTTCGAACTGCCGCCTGATTTTGTTCGAAATTCAGTTCTTTTTTCGATTTCGTTAGAAGTATACCAGGGCCCTTAACTTTGATAAAGAATACTTCTTTGGATTTAAGACTTTAGTCTTTGAAAATTTACAAAAAAAAAATTTCTTGTACCAAGAGCTTGTAACACTCCAAAGAGAAAGGAAAAATGTTATATATGCAATATATGACCCCTTTAACCTGTTAAATGTCACCCCGTCCCGTATACGGGACACCTACGTTGACTATACTATATTACAATCAAATCAAATCTAATCTTGACAAACTATATATCGTTGGAAAGGTCTAAGACTCCAAAATATATATTATACCAATATTTTTTGTTAAAAATTATGTAGGAAAAGTAATAGATGAATTTATGACAAGAGTACACCCTCAGAAATCTACATTACAAAAGGAGCTTTTACCTTTGTTTAAAAAAAAGACTTCCTCGTTGCCTTTTTCCCTATCACTTTTTAGAAATCATCAGAAGTTATATATCACTTGAAAACATAAAATCTCAAAATTCATCCTTCAAAACCCCTTTTAAAATCAGACATTGCATTACCATGTAAATGGTACATCAAAATCATGTTACAAAATGTTTTCAGTCATGAATTATAAAAATTTAGGTTTGTATCATGCACATTCATGTCTATCTTCAAAAACGTGAGTGACAGTTAACAGGTTAAGGAAAACTACCTGAAAGTAAAAACCATAAAACTCAAAATAATACTATGAAATTACCTCTGGTCTCCCAGAACAGCCCGAACGCCAAAATACCTCTTCAACTCCGTCTCTGGATTCAGATTCCTTTATGACCCAGAAGAAATTTAGATCATTTAAGATTAAATATTTGGGCAACACTTTAGATTAGAGAACACAAAATCACTATTAACTAAGAGTTTTCTCTCAATAAACTCTTGATTTGCTGCTCATTGTTAGTAAGGTAGTTGTTGCAGTACTGTAGTTGCAGTACTGTAGTTAGGTATGTGGTAGTCATAAAGGATTCAGAATAAGGTCAAGCAAAATAAGTCATTAAAATGTGCTTTGTGTGTACTAATAAATAGCCAATTTGCTATTAATATGCATGCTAATAAGTAAATAATTAATAGTAAATAAAAGTTTTAGCAATGTTTGTCCTTTACATTTGAATGGCACAGAAATATATCATGCATGCTCCTCACCTGTGTTCCACGTACAGTACAGGTCTGTTTTCAGAGGCACTGTTGTCTAAGCTCTGGTATGATATGCTTTTTTTCTTCTCCAGGGTCTCCAAGAAAGCATCAATATCATCTCCCACACTCAAATCATCCTAAAAATCACAAACACCATGGTAAGAGAGTTTTAAGCCGAGTTCAGACTGCACAATTTTCAAAGTATTTGGGTCACTGTTCTTTTCACACTGCATGACTATCTTAGCCAGCATTCAGTCACTGCTGTGTTCACAATGCACGATGGATCGGCGACAGAAGGTCTCAAACTGCATTCAGTCACTGCTGTGTTCACAATGCACAATGGATCGTCGACAGAAGGTCTCACACTGCATGTCTTTACAATATGAAGAATTGTCGACAACTCTGTCTGGCACGCAAACTACGTTTCACAACCAAACACCCACGAGATGTGACAAGGAAACAACGCAATATCACATGTGCAAGACTGGAGTTTTCACGTGAGACTACGATAGCTCAGATGAAACGTCAAACAGACACGGGTGCTCCTGCTAAATTTATACTAATTTATCTTCCATTCCAAATAGGTAGAGAAAAAAAGCCTTTTTCAGAAATTAAGCCATGCTTGCCGATATTGTGGTCTGTAACTCCTCCCCGAGCTCCCCGCTGCTCTGTATCTTGCTCTCTCATTGGCTGTTGGTCATCGCCAATGTAGTTTTCTGTCAGAACACTTTTCAGACAGCATGATTTTTTAATCGCAGACAGGTCCAGATATTTAGCATGCCAAATATCTCACGGGCGTCAGCGACTCATCGGCAATTCTCTCAGATCGCGTCTATGCTCATTCACACTGCGTGATTGTCACTTGCGTGAACGAACACAAATTTGCCTGCGATTTCGGGCATTTGTCGGCGAGTTCTCAAAACCTTTCGGGGAGCCAAAAACTGGGCTAAAATCGTGCATTCTGAACTCGGCTTTAGACACATTAGGCACATGATAAACAGACCTACCGTTATAATAGATATTGGCACTTTTGGAACACTGCATGAATTAATAAATATGGGCACTTTTGCAACACTGCTGCAATGAATTAAAAGGATCAAGGCTACATTACCAAAAAGCACTGTAAGCCTAGATAGATTGCAGAAAAATTGGTACTAGTGATTCCCAGTTTCTATGATGTAGCGGAGCTTAGAATTAGGCTTGCTGTGATAGTGTTGCGGCTTAACAACGGTATCACCGTTAGCACAGTCTGTTACGTCACTTGCCTATACCGACCCCCCCAACTTCGTTCAGATTTTTCATAGTAATAAAAATTATTATTTAGTTCAGTAAAAGAACAGACACTATAATTAAGAACTAAACATAGCCACTCAATGCAGTGTGCCGAACCACAGTCAGATCACAAAGCAGATTTCATTAGCCGCATTTCCACTGTCGGGCCGGTGGGAGCCAGGGCTTAAAACGGGCCAGGCGGGGCTAAAAGCCTCGGGCCAGTAGCGCTGAGGCCAGAATAGCGCAGGGTTTCCACAGTCGAGCCTGAAGCTCTGCTGCACTTCACTAAAACACGACCTTTAAACGCCTCTCAGGAACAACGTCATGAAACCCCATCATTTCACCAACAAAGAGAAGTTATCAGAAAACTAGGAAATAAGTCACTGGAAATAGGGTGATCACAAAACGAACATGATAAAAATGGCCATTTGTTTGCATGCTTTGTTAAATATTCTAATTCAAAAGCATCAATGTTTTACTATAGAATAAGTGATGCATTGATCACAATTAATTAATTTATCAGTACCCAAAATTAAATTGCACAGAAATAAATGTATTTCTATTTTATGTATTTTAAACGCTTATGAAAATAGCCTGCTTATTCAGTCGAGTCTGTTTCTGTTTATTTGTAGCCTGTACGTCACATCTAGAAAGAATGATAATATCTCTATTACTATTAAAGCTCCGAACAAAACAAAAAAAACTACATTTTTATGATAGGCAACATGGAGCTAAACTCTTGGGATGAGACTTATGACAGATAAAATGTTACTAAATAAAAACATAATTGTGATAAAGAATAAGAGGTTGACGTCTGATTTCTCCAAGTGGTTGCATTTACCATGTTTACTATGGTAACGTTAATGTTTTGCGTGCATAGTCTTTTACATTACTTTTAAATATTTCTGCCATGTGGTGATTATAATCCACATCGGATCAAGTTATTTCAAACACTCGCTGCTGACTAAGAGTGAGTTTTGAGCGCAACTTATTTTAAAAAGTCTTTAATACTGGTGTTAAAGCGTTTATCTTTCTGTAATGATCCGCGGCTGATGCTCTCTAGACTCGGAGAAACTCCGCCTTTGTTCATAACCACTCCTCTCGCCCCAGCTGGCCCACTTTGGCCAAAGGTTTTCGTGGGGCCAAAGACACAGTGCTGTTCAAACAACCAGCCTACAATGGTAAAAATCCACTCACTCATTGTTTTATAATTCCAAAGAATCATAAACAGTCTCCCCACACAAGCGGTTCCAGACTATGATGTCATACTCCGTGAAAGTCCAGCCTATTTATGATGCTCTATGCCCTATTAGCATGTCAAAAGCCCTGAGAAGTTGCAGTCTGCCATTAATATTTTCTTTCTGTAGCTGCTGTAGGTAACATCTTAGTGCCAAAGAGCTATTACAGCTACTTTCACACTGCTGGCAAATGTAGGCAAAAAAAAATTTTCACATGCTATTCAGATCTGTTTTTTTCATGACAGTGTGAACAGCACAAACCACATGGAAGCTGATCTTTTTAAATCCGATTTGTGCTTCTTCAATATGTCAGAATCAGAATGAGCTTTATTGCCAGGTATGTTTACACATACAAGGAATTTGTATTGATAAAAGCTCCGCAGTACAACAGAATCACAGCGACAGAACATAAAACACATAATAAAAGAATTAAAAAAAAAATAATACAAATAAGTAGGTAAGGAATGACAATATACAAACTGACAATTGTAGGCAGGTATATTACAAAAAGCAGTTATGTATGTACAGGTATATTTATGTGCAAAAATTAAGTGTACACTAAGTATGTGTGTTAGATTAATACGTTTATGTGTATATAAATATAAAGTGTAGCATGTTCCACAGTTATCATCAATTGTTCATTAGATGGATTGCCTGAGGGAAGAAACTATTCCTGTGCCTGGTCGTTCTTGTGCTCAGTGCTCTGTAGCGTCGACCAGATGGCAACAGTTCAAAGAGGGAGTGTGCTGGATGTGAGGGGTCCAGAGTGATTTTGCCAGCCCTTTTGCTCACTCTGGATAAGTACAGTTCTTGAATAGAAGGGAGGGTTGTACTGATGATTCGCTCAGCAGTCCAGACCAGGGCTCTGAACCGGTTCAATGAACGAAAATGAAAACCGGAAACAAACGATATTTTGACAGGAACAGAACCAAGAAACAGAAACTAAATGAATTTTTTTAGTTCCGAACAGAATCCAAAATTTGAAATGCACATTAACCGGTTAATAACGTTATTTTATCATTCCTTTTAATATTTGAAATTTGCTGTCAACCAAATCACAAATTCCAGCGGTACAGCATACGCAAATGTGATGCTGAAGGCAGCGAGTGAAATGTCCGCTCAGCTGTGAACCAAGTCAAGTCTCAATGGCAATGCACCGCCTTCAGGGCCAGATTAAGACCAAAAAGGGCCTATTTTTTCTAGGCGTTGGTGCATGTGCATTCAACACTCAAGTAGAGACCTAGGAGTACCGCGGGACCCAGCGCAACAGAGCGCGTCGCAAGATAATATTTGATTGGTGAATGCGGACGACAAGATATTATTGTGTGCGGGTTGCGGGAAAATTAAGTTATTTGCGGGACTCCCGCAAAGTGGAAATATCTAGCAAAATAAAATTACTAAAAACAGATAAACCTTTATTTATAATAGACTAAAATTAAATAAAATCGACTTTGCGGAATGGGAGGATGCTGATGAAACCATAGACAGCGACATGTAATTCCATTCTGAAATAGCGAGAGATCCAGTGGTGGAAAAAGCGATGTCAAGAGTTTCCGAAATAAAGCAAAGTAACACGCCATTTAGGTTACTTTGCATTCCAGCTCCCAGCGCACCATTGGAGAGGGCTTTCAGTAATTGCGGTCGCATAAGTGGGCAGAGACGGATTAATCTGAAGCCCTCATCAATGAACGACATGCTATTCCTGCACAGACTCCATTAGTAGTCGTAGTCTACAAATTGTTTTTTAATTCCGTTCATTTTTTATTTATTCATTTAGCTAAATATTTAAAATTGGTCTATTTTGTTATTGAGGAAAAATTATTTTTTTGGTTTGTTTAATGTTTGAGGAAAAGAAGGCATTCTTAAGCAGTATAGGCAAATTTTTCTTTGAACATGAAATAAATCCAGGTTTATTATTATGTAAATCATTAGGCTATACTATAGCCTAATAGGTATATTTTTAGGGGCCAAGCACCGAAGGTGCGAAGGCACCTATTGTGTTTGTTGGCGTTATTATTAGGGGCCAAGCACCAAAGGTGCGAGGCACCTATTGTTTCTGTTGGCGTTATTAGGGGCCAAGCACCGAAGGTGCGAAGGCACCTATTGTGTTCGTTGGCGTTATTAGGGGCCAAGCACCGAAGGTGCGAGGCACCTATTGTTTCTGTTGGCGTTATTAGGGGCCAAGCACCGAAGGTGCGAAGGCACCTATTGTGTTCGTTGGCGTTATTATTAGGGGCCAAGCACCGAAGGTGCGAAGGCACCTATTGTGTTTGTTGGCGTTATTATTAGGGGCCAAGCACCGAAGGTGCGTAGGCACCTATTGTTTTCGTTGGCGTTATTATTATTAGGGGCCAAGCACCGAAGGTGCGAAGGCACCTATTGTGTTTGTTGGCGTTATTATTAGGGGCCAAGCACCGAAGGTGCGTAGGCACCTATTGTTTCCGTTGGCGTTATTAGGGGCCAAGCACTGAAGGTGCGAAGGCACCTATTGTGTTTGTTGGCGTTATTAGGGGCCAAGCACCGAAGGTGCGAAGGCACCTATTGTGTTTGTTGGCGTTATTATTAGGGGCCAAGCACCGAAGGTGCGTAGGCACCTATTGTAATCGTTGGCGTTATTATTATTCTGCTTCTTCTTCTTCTTCTTCTTCTTCTTCTTCTTCCGCCGCAAGTCTATGGCAGCCCATAGAACCGATTGCGGGAAAGTTGTATAATTTGGCACACTGATAGAGGACAGTCCCAACATTAACTATAGCTAATTTGAAGTCTCTAACTCCTACTCTCTAGCGCCACCACTTGTCCAAACTTTCAATGTTTGTATGCTAATAACTTTTGAACCGTAAGCCAGAAAATGGAAATTCTTTTTTCCTCTGAATCCTTGGCTCATGCCAAGTCGAAAGAACCCCAAAATTCAAAAATCGCAAGGTTTAGTTTTTTCGCTATTTTCAATTTTTCGAAAAACCTACTTTTTCGAACTCGTGCTAGACGGTTAGTCCGATTGCCACGAAAATTGGCTCAGATCATCTTCAGACCATGCTGGCAAAAAGTTATGGAATTCAAGTTGATTCGTCCAACCATTGTCGAATGACACGTAAACAAATTTGACGAAAAGCACGCAAAAATGCACTTGAGGCTATATCTCAGCAACGGTTTGGCATATTGAGACCAAACTTGGTGTGTGTTATAATAAGCATGACCTGAGACTACCTGCAGTGTTTCGACACAGCGCCACCTAGTGGTCAGGAGATATGAAAAATGCATATTTTGGCTTATATCTTCTGAATGGTTTGGCCAAAAATCACACAACTGGTCTCTTTAGATTCAGTGAGTCATGTCGAGTCGTATGATATGCAAATTTCCCGTGTCAGCCATTTTAGGCGTCGGCCATTTTGAATTATGTTTTAAAATGCTGTATTTTTTCAACGCAGCATCGTATCGTTTCGCAAATAATTACAAAAATATTCGGCTCCATGCCCTGAAGGTACTCAAAAAGCTTGGTGGCAGCGCCACCTTGTGGTCAAGAGTTATAATGAATTATCACAAAAATGCTAATAACTTTTGAGTAAATTAGACAATTGAAATGCAAATGGTCTCCCCGTATTCTTTGGGTCATTCCGAGAACATAGATACCAATTATGCCAAAATTGGCCATACTTCCTGTCCGCCATTTTGATTAATGTTGAAAACCTACTTTTTCGAACTCCTCCTAGACCGTTAGTCCGATTTTCACCAAATTTGACGTGAATCATCTTCAGACCATGCTGGCAAAAAGTTATGGATTTCGTGTCGATATACAAAACGGTTCTGATTTAGCGCATCAACGAATTTGCTGGAAGGGTGCCAAAATGCATTTGAGGCTGTATCTCTGCAACGCTTTGACATTTTTGCACCAAACTTTGTATGTGTCATCGCCACCTGACACTGACCATGCCACATAAATTTGGTAACAGCGCCACCTATTGGTCAAGAGTAATGAACCATTCATTAACTATGAATATTTACACTTATAAAAATGCTAGTAACTTTTTAATGCATTAGCCTATTGTAATGAAACTGGCCTCAAAATATTCCCTGGCTTATGCCGACAACATAGATACCATATATGCCAGAGTAAGCCGAACTTCCTGTCCGCCATTTTGATTTATGTTGAAAACCTACTTTTTCGAACTCCTCATCAACCGTTAGTCCGATTTTCACCAAAATTGACTCAGATGATCTGTAGACTGTACTGACAAAATGTTATGGATTTTGTATCGATAGACAAAACCGTTTTCGCATACCACAGCGACGAATTTGAGGCACAATGCCAAAATGACACTTGAGGCTGTATCTCTGCAATGCTTTGGCATATTGACACCAAACTTTGTTTGTGTCATTGAAAAGTCACACAGAGTACACCAAATTGACTTGATAACAGCACCACCTATTGGTCTATTTTGATAAGCCAGTAAATCATGCTACTAGAGGTTGTATTTATGATTTTTTTAGCCATTTCAATTACAATCATCCTAAAATTGCTGTTATTGCTCATTAATGCATTTGGTGTGATGCTCCATGCCATGCTTAGCTCCTACATTTGCCGTTGGAGTGCTTGGCCCCGTAATAGCTGCTTGCAGCTATATTTAGGGGCCAAGCACCGAAGGTGCGTAGGCACCTATTGTAATCGTTGGCGTTATTATTATTCTGCTTCTTCTTCTTCTTCCGCCGCAAGTCTATGGCAGCCCATAGAACCGATTGCGGGAAAGTTGTATAATTTGGCACACTGATAGAGGACAGTCCCATCATTAACTATAGCTAATTTGAAGTCTCTAACTCCTACTCTCTAGCGCCACCACTTGTCCAAACTTTCAATGTTTGTATGCTAATAACTTTTGAACCGTAAGCCAGAAAATGGAAATTCTTTTTTCCTCTGAATCCTTGGCTCATGCCAAGTCGAATGAACCCCAAAATTCAAAAATCGCAAGGTTTAGTTTTTTCGCTATTTTCAATTATTCGAAAAACCTACTTTTTTGAACTCGTCCTAGACGGTTAGTCCGATTGCCACGAAAATTGGCTCAGATCATCTTCAGACCATGCTGGCAAAAAGTTATGGAATTCAAGTTGATTCGTCCAACTGTTGTCGAATGACACGTAAACAAATTTGACGAAAAGCACGCAAACATGCACGTGAGGCTATATCCCGGCAACGGTTTGTCATATTGAGACCAAACTTGGCATGTGTTATAACAAGCATGAACTGAGACTACCTGCAGTGTTTCGACACAGCGCCACCTAGTGGTCAGGAGATCTGAAAAATGCATATTTTGGCTTATAACTACTGAATGGTTTGGCCAAAAATCACACAACTGGTCTCTTTAGATTCAGTGAGTCATGTCGAGTCAAATGATATCCAATTTTCCTGTGTCTGCCATTTTAGGCGTCGGCCATTTTGAATTATGATTTAAAATGCTGTATTTTTTGAATGCAGCATCGTATCGTTTCGCAAATAATTACAAAAATGTTCGGCTCCATGCCCTGAAGGTACTCAAAAAGTTTGGTGGCAGCGCCACCTTGTGGCCAATAGTTATAATGAAATATCACATAAATGCTAATAACTTTTGAATAAATTAGTCTATTAAAATTAAAATGGTCTCGCTATATTGTGTGGGTCATGCCGAGAGTATTGATACCAATAATGTGAAAATTGGCCTTACTTCCTGTCCGCCATTTTGCTTAATGTTGAAAACCTACTTTTTCGAACTCCTCCTAGACCGTTAGCCCAATTTTCACCAAATTTGACGTGCATCATCTTCAGACCATGCTGGCAAAAAGTTATGGATTTTGTGTCGATATACGTAACGGTTCTCATTTAGCGCATCAACGAATTTGCTGGAAGGGTGCCAAAATGCATTTGAGGCTGTATCTCTGCAACACTTTGACATATTTGCACCAAACTTTGTATGTGTCATCGCCACCTCACACTGACCATGCCACATAAATTTGGTAACAGCGCCACCTATTGGTCAAGAGTAATAAACCATTCATTAACCATGAGTAATTACACTTTTTAAAATGCTAATAACTTTTTATTGCATTAGCCTATTTGAAGGAAACTGGGCTCAAAATATTCCCTGGCTTATGCCGATAACATAGATACCAAATATACCACGGTAAGCTGAACTTCCGGTCCGCCATTTTGATTTATGTTGAAAACATACTTTTTCGAACTCCTGATCAACCGTATGTCCGATTTTCACCAAATTCGAATCAAATGATCTTCAGGCTATACTGATTCAAAGTTATGGATTTTGAGTCGATAGACAAAACCGTTTTCGCATACCACATCGACGAATGTGAGGCACAATGAGAAAATGACACTTGAGGCTGTATCCCTGGAATGCTTTGGCATATTGACACCAAACTTTGTGTGTGTCATTGAAAAGACACACAGAGTACACCAAATTGATTTTATAACAGTGTCACCTATTGGTCAAGCTTGATAAACCAAGTAATCATGCTACTAGAGGTGGTAATGGTGTTTTTTTTTTTTTTGCCATTTCAAATACAATAATTCCAAAATTGCTGTTATTGCTCATTAATGTATTTGGTGTGATGCTTTATGCGATGCTTAGCTACTACATTTGCCGTTGGAGTGCTTGGCCCCGTAATTGCTGCTTGCAGCTATATTTATTATTATTATTCTTCTTCTTCCACCCCAAGTCTATGGTAGCCCATAGAACCGATTGCGGGAAAGTTGTATAATTTGGCACACTAATAGAGGACTGTCTGAACATTAACCGTAGCAAATTTGAAGTCTCTAACTCAAACTCTCTAGCGCCACCAATTGTCTAAACTTTCAAAAACTTGATGCTAATAACTCTTGAACCGTAAGCCACAAAATGAAAATTCTTTTTTCCTGTGATTCCTTGGCTCATGCCGAGTCGAATGGACACCGAAATTCAAAAATCGCAAGGCTTAGTTTTTTCGCTATCGTCAATTGTTCTTAAAACCTACTTTTTCGAACTCGTCCTAGGCCGTTGCACCGATTGTCACGAAAATTGAATCAGATAATCTTCAGACCATGCTGGCAAAAAGTTATGGAATTCAAGTTGATTTCTCAAACCGTTTCCGAATAGCTCATGAACGAATTCTTTAAAAAGCACGCAAACGTGAACGTGAGGCTATATCTCCGCAACGGTTTGGCCTATTGAGACCAATCTTGGTGGGTCTTATAACAACCATTCCCTGGGACTACCTGCAGTGTTTCGGCGCTGTGCCCCCTAGTGGTCAGGAGATATGAAAAATGCATGTTTTTGCTCATAACTTCTGAACGGTTTTGCCAAAAATCACAAAAGTGGTGTCTTTAGATTCAGTGCATCATTCCGAGTCGAATGATACCGAATTTTCCCAATTCGGCCATTTTGGGCGTCGTACATTTTGGATTGAGTTGTAAATTGCTGTATCTTAAGAATGAAGTTCCGTATCGTTTCGCAAATAATTACAAAAATGTCCGGCTCCATGCCCTGAATGTACACAAAAAAATTGGGGGCAGCGCCACCTTGTGGTCAATAGTTATAACGATTTTTTCGAAAAATGCTAATAACTTTTGCATACATTAGCCTATTGTAACAAAGCTGATGTTGATACATTCCTTGGGTCATGCCGAGAACACCGATACCCCATTTGTCAATTTTGGCAAAATTTCCTGTCCGCCATTTTGATTCATGTTGAAAACCTACTTTTTCGAACTCCTCCTAGACCGTTGCTCAGATTTTCACCAAATTTGATTTGGATCATCTTCAGACCATGCTGGCAAAAAGTTATGGAATTTGTGTCGATACACGTAACCGTTTTCAATTAGCGTACCAACGAATTTGCTGGAAAGATGCCAAACTGCATCTGAGGCTGTATCTCTGCAAAGGTTGGAGATATTTACACAAAACTTAATATGTGACATTGTCACATCACATTGACGACGCCACATCATTTTGGTCACAGCGCCACCTATTGGTCAAGAGTAATAAACCAATCAATAACCGCTAATTATTACATTTCCAATAATGCTAATAACTTTTGATTGCATTAGCCTATTATCATGAAACATGTCTCAAAATGTTCCTTGGGACATGCCGACAACATACATACCAATTATGTCATATTAAGCAAAACTTCCTGTCCGCCATTTTGATTCATGTTGAAAACCTTTTTTTTTAAACTCATCCTCAACCGTTTGTTTGATTTTCACCAAAATTGAATCAGATCATCTTCAGACCGTGCTGACAAAAAGTTATGGATTTCGTGTCAATAGACGAAACCGTTTTTGTACAGCGCTGCTTCAGATGTCAGGCATCTTCACAAAATGAGTCTGAGGCTATATCTCTGCAAAGCCCATTAGTGGTCTTCCAGTGACATCTAGTGGTCGTAAATGCAATTTATCATACAACACTGTCTCTTTAACCTTTATAACTGTTATATGTTGTCTTAATTTCATTCCAAAGAAGCATACGCAATTTATGTATAATTTCACAGTCTAGATAATAGTACTGCACTGATTTTAAATAACCTAGATATGGCTGACAGTAAAAGAATAGAACAGAATTACAGACACACACACCAACATGAAATGTTTAAACTAGTATATTAATACTCAATAAGCATGCTTAAACCCACACACAGATGCACACATTTTGTTATATATATAGATAATTAAAATAAATGATGGGTGATAAAACCTATTGCAAGTCTTCTGTTTTTATGGGCTTCTATGTCATTTTTCAGGTTTCATTGCAATCATAATCTGGCATAATTATAAACATTAGATATATCTGTATGAATAAATTGGTAAACTTTGACTCAATGTGATCTGAAATGCTTGAACAGTAATATTAAATAATAGTAATATACATTTTTTCTAGATGAATCCCTCAACAAGCCCATAAACTGTAATGTTTTAGTCTTTAGTGAGCTCATTAGTGGTCTTCCGGTGACATCTAGTGGTTATAATTGCAATTTTTTATTCAACACTGGGTTTTGAAGCTTTATAAATATTACAGTGTTCTTTTTTACCTAATCTCTGTTAAATTTTGCATGATTGTTTAGAAAAAATACAGATCTAATGCATGTGTGATTATATTACCCCTTTTTTTTTGCAGTTTAATGCCATTCACAACAGAAATCTTTTGTTTTTTTAGGCCATTTTAACTGTTATAGCACCAGCTATTTTCTGATCTTAATGAAACTTTGCATGCTTGGTGGGTCATCTTTCACATGTTATAACCAAGTTTCATAAAGTTTTGAGTTTTTGTTTCAGTTTTATAGGCTTTAGGTTACATGTGGCCACGGCCCTTTCCTAAATGACCTCTTATAGCTAACCAAAGGACAAAATGCAACATATTTTTGAAAATTATTGATCTAGAGAGTCCAGAGAATATTATTGCAGTGGTTTGATCAAGACTGAACAAAAAACCAGGTGACCCGAAACATTCAAATTCGTGGACCAATTTTACGAAAAAGGCTATAACTCGGGAACAAAATGAGATATCTTCACCAAACTCAGAACTCATATGGATGAACAAAAACTTTAGTCAAATTATTATTTTTTTTCCATATCTGCCACTTGGTGGCGCTACAGGATGAAAAAAAATCAAATGGCTATAACTAAGCAACCGTTGATCCAATCAACTTGAAAATTGATATGGCCCAATGTGGCACAAGTGCTCTATGAGGAATTTCACTTATCTTAAAAAACATGGCCGCCATTGGCCAAACAACTTTAAGCACCTATTTGACAAGGTTAATGGAAGTCGATCGGAACGAAACTCGGTGGGCATGTTCGACTCATTGCCCTAAAGGTCTGTAAGTATTTTGAAAGAAATTGCCCACAACATTGTCACCTCCCACAGAACACAACAAAGCGATTTGATTACAGCGCCACCTATTTTCCAAAAATGATAATGCATCATTTTACTGGAGTTTTACTGGCTGTTTCCATTACACTCTTCCAATAATTGCTTTTCTTACTCGTTGCATTTGGTCTGATGCTCCATGCCATGCTTAGCTCCTCGCTGTGGAACTTTTATTAACGATTTTCAGCCATTTCAATTACAATCATGCAATTATTAATTTCATTATTCATTGTTGCATTTGGTCTGATGCTACATATGCTTAGCTCCTGATGTTGCCGCTGGAATGCTTGGCCCCGTGATTGCTGCTTGCAGCTATATTTATTATTATTATTCTTCTTCTTCCACCCCAAGTCTATGGTAGCCCATAGAACCGATTGCGGGAAAGTTGTATAATTTGGCACACTAATAGAGGACTGTCTGAACATTAACCGTAGCAAATTTGAAGTCTCTAACTCAAACTCTCTAGCGCCACCAATTGTCTAAACTTTCAAAAACTTGATGCTAATAACTCTTGAACCGTAAGCCACAAAATGAAAATTCTTTTTTCCTGTGATTCCTTGGCTCATGCCGAGTCGAATGGACACCGAAATTCAAAAATCGCAAGGCTTAGTTTTTTCGCTATCGTCAATTGTTCGTAAAACCTACTTTTTCGAACTCGTCCTAGGCCGTTGCACCGATTGTCACGAAAATTGAATCAGATAATCTTCAGACCATGCTGGCAAAAAGTTATGGAATTCAAGTTGATTTCTCAAACCGTTTCCGAATAGCTCATGAACGAATTCTTCGAAAAGCACGCAAACGTGAACGTGAGGCTATATCTCCGCAACGGTTTGGCCTATTGAGACCAATCTTGGTGGGTCTTATAACAACCATTCCCTGGGACTACCTGCAGTGTTTCGGCGCTGTGCCCCCTAGTGGTCAGGAGATATGAAAAATGCATGTTTTTGCTCATAACTTCTGAACGGTTTTGCCAAAAATCACAAAAGTGGTGTCTTTAGATTCAGTGCATCATTCCGAGTCGAATGATACCGAATTTTCCCAATTCGGCCATTTTGGGCGTCGGCCATTTTGGATTTAGTTGTAAATTGCTGTATCTTAAGAATGAAGTTCCGTATCGTTTCGCAAATAATTACAAAAATGTCCGGCTCCATGCCCTGAATGTACACAAAAAAATTGGGGGCAGCGCCACCTTGTGGTCAATAGTTATAACGATTTTGTCGAAAAATGCTAATAACTTTTGCATACATTAGCCTATTGTAACAAAGCTGATGTTGATAGATTCCTTGGGTCATGCCGAGAACACCGATACCCCATTTGTCAATTTTGGCAAAATTTCCTGTCCGCCATTTTGATTCATGTTGAAAACCTACTTTTTCGAACTCCTCCTAGACCGTTGCTCAGATTTTCACCAAATTTGATTTGGATCATCTTCAGACCATGCTGGCAAAAAGTTATGGAATTTGTGTCGATACACGTAACCGTTTTCAATTAGCGTACCAACGAATTTGCTGGAAAGATGCCAAACTGCATCTGAGGCTGTATCTCTGCAAAGGTTGGAGATATTTACACAAAACTTAATATGTGACATTGTCACATCACATTGACCACGCCACATCATTTTGGTCACAGCGCCACCTATTGGTCAAGAGTAATAAACCAATCAATAACCGCTAATTATTACATTTCCAATAATGCTAATAACTTTTGATTGCATTAGCCTATTATCATGAAACATGTCTCAAAATGTTCCTTGGGACATGCCGACAACATACATACCAATTATGTCATATTAAGCAAAACTTCCTGTCCGCCATTTTGATTCATGTTGAAAACCTTTTTTTTTAAACTCATCCTCAACCGTTTGTCTGATTTTCACCAAAATTGAATCAGATCATCTTCAGACCGTGCTGACAAAAAGTTATGGATTTCGTGTCAATAGACGAAACCGTTTTTGTACAGCGCTGCTTCAGATGTCAGGCATCTTCACAAAATGAGTCTGAGGCTCTATCTCTGCATATACACACACACACACACACACACAGAGAGAGAAGTACATGCCCACACATTTTGTTGTATGTAGATATTTGAAATAAATTATAGGTGACACACAACTCACAGAAAGACTTCTTTTCTTACATTTCTATGTCAGGTTTCATTGCATTCATATTCTGACATAATAGTAAACATTTGATATACATGTATGAATAAATTGTTGAACTTTCACTCAATGTGATCTTAAATGCTTGAACAGTAATATTAAATAATAGTAATATATATTTTTCTAGATGAATCAATCATCGAGACAATGAACTGTAATGTTTTAGTCTTTAGTGAGCCCATTAGTGGTCTTCCAGTGACATCTAGTGGTCGTAAATGCAATTTATCATACAACACTGTCTCTTTAACCTTTATAACTGTTATATGTTGTCTTAATTTCATTCCAAAGAAGCATACGCAATTTATGTATAATTTCACAGTCTAGATAATAGTACTGCACTGATTTTAAATAACCTAGATATGGCTGACAGTAAAAGAATAGAACAGAATTACAGACACACACAAACATGAAATGTTTAAACTACTATATTAATACTCAATAAGCATGCTTAAACCCACACACAGATGCACACATTTTGTTATATATATAGATAATTAAAATAAATGATGGGTGATAAAACCTATTGCAAGTCTTCTGTTTTTATGGGCTTCTATGTCATTTTTCAGGTTTCATTGAAATCATAATCTGGCATAATTATAAACATTAGATATATCTGTATAAATAAATTGGTAAAGTTTGACTCAATGTGATCTGAAATGCTTGAACAGTAATATTAAATAATAGTAATATACATTTTTTCTAGATGAATCCCTCAACAAGCCCATAAACTGTAATGTCTTAGTCTTTAGTGAGCTCATTAGTGGTCTTCCGGTGACATCTAGTGGTTATAATTGCAATTTTTTATTCAACACTGGGTTTTGAAGCTTTATAAATATTACAGTGTTCTTTTTTACCTAATCTCTGTTAAATTTTGCATGATTGTTTAGAAAAAATACATATCTAATGCATGTGTGATTATATTACCCCTTTTTTTGCAGTTTAATGCCATTCACAACAGAAATCTTTTGTTTTTTAGGCCATTTTAACTGTTATAGCACGAGCTATTTTCTGATCTTAATGAAACTTTGCATGCTTGGTGGGTCATCTTTCACATGTTATAACCAAGTTTCATAAAGTTTTGAGTTGTTGTTTCAGTTTTATAGGCTTTAGGTTACATGTGGCCACGGCCCTTTCCTAAATGACCTCTTATAGCTAACCAAAGGACAAAATGCAACATATTTTTGAAAATTATTGATCTAGAGAGTCCAGAGAATATTATTGCAGTGGTTTGATCAAGACTGAACAAAAAACCAGGTGACCCAAAACATTCAAATTCGTGGACCAATTTTACGAAAAAGGCTATAACTCGGGAACAAAATGAGATATCTTCACCAAACTCAGAACTCATATGCATGAACAAAAACTTTAGTCAAATTATTATTTTTTCCATATCTGCCACTTGGTGGCGCTACAGGATGAAAATCAAATCAAATCAAATCAAAATCAAATGGCTATAACTAAGCAACCGTTGATCCAATCAACTTGAAAATTGATATGGCCCAATGTGGCACAAGTGCTCTATGAGGAATTTCACTTATCTTAAAAAACATGGCCGCCATTGGCCAAACAACTTTAAGCACCTATTTGACAAGGTTAATGGAAGTCGATCGGAACGAAACTCGGTGGGCATGTTCGACTCATTGCCCTAAAGGTCTGTAAGTATTTTGAAAGAAATTGCCCACAACATTGTCACCTCCCACAGAACACAACAAAGCGATTTGATTACAGCGCCACCTATTTTCCAAAAATGATAATGCATCATTTTACTGGAGTTTTACTGGCTGTTTCAATTACACTCTTCCAATAATTGCTTTTCTTACTCGTTGCATTTGGTCTGATGCTCCATGCCATGCTTAGCTTCTCGCTGTGGAACTTTTATTAACGATTTTCAGCCATTTCAATTACAATCATGCAATTATTAATTTCATTATTCATTGTTGCATTTGGTCTGATGTACATATACTTAGCTCCTGATGTTGCCGCTGGAATGCTTGGCCCCGTGATTGCTGCTTGCAGCTATATTTATTATTCTTCTTCTTCCGCCGCAAGTCTATGGCAGCCCATAGAACCGATTGCGGGAAAGTTGTATAATTTGGCACACTGATAGAGGACAGTCCCAACATTAACTATAGCAAATTTGAAGTCTCTATCTCCTACTCTCTAGCGCCACCACTTGTCCAAACTTTTAATGTTTGTATGCTAATAACTTTTGAACCGTAAGCCAGAAAATGGAAATTCTTTTTTCCTCTGAATCCTTGGCTCATGCCGAGTCGAATGAACCCCAAAATTCAAAAATCGCAAGGTTTAGTTTTTTCGCTATTTTCAATTATTCGAAAAACCTACTTTTTCGAACTCGTCCTAGACGGTTAGTCCGATTGCCACGAAAATTGGCTCAGATCATCTTCAGACCATGCTGGCAAAAAGTTATGGAATTCAAGTTGATTCGTCCAACTGTTGTCGAATGACATGTAAACAAATTTGACGAAAAGCACGCAAACATGCACGTGAGGCTATATCCCGGCAACGGTTTGTCATATTGAGACCAAACTTGGCGTGTGTTATAACAAGCATGAACTGAGACTACCTGCAGTGTTTCGACACAGCGCCACCTAGTGGTCAGGAGATATGAAAAATGCATATTTTGGCTTATAACTTCTGATTGGTTTGGCCAAAAATCACACAACTGGTCTCTTTAGATTCAGTGAGTCATGTCGAGTCAAATGATATCCAATTTTCCTGTGTCGGCCATTTTAAGCGTCGGCCATTTTGAATTATGTTTTAAAATGCTGTATTTTTTGAACGCAGCATCGCATCGTTTCGCAAATAATTACAAAAATATTCGGCTCCATGCCCTGAAGGTACTCAAAAAGTTTGATGGCAGCGCCACCTTGTGGCCAATAGTTATAATGAAATATCACATAAATGCTAATAACTTTTGAATAAATTAGACTATTAAAATTAAAATGATCTCGCTATATTCTGTGGGTCATGCCGAGAGCATTGATACCAATTATGTGAAAATTGGCCTTACTTCCTGTCCGCCATTTTGCTTAATGTTGAAAACCTACTTTTTCAAACTCCTCCTAGACCGTTAGTCCAATTTTCACCAAATTTGACGTGAATCATCTTCAGACCATGCTGGCAAAAAGTTATGGATTTCGTGTCGATATACGAAACGGTTCTCATTTAGCGCATCAACGAATTTGCTGGAAGGGTGCCAAAATGCATTTGAGGCTGTATCTCTGCAACACTTTGACATATTTGCACCAAATTTTGTATGTGTCATCGCCACCTCACACTGACCATGCCACAGAAATTTGGTAACAGCGCCACCTATTGGTCAAGAGTAATAAACCATTCATTAACCATGAGTAATTACACTTGTAAAAATGCTAATAACTTTTTATTGCATTAGCCTATTTGAATGAAACTGGGCTCAAAATATTCCCTGGCTTATGCCGATAACATAGATACCAAATATACCATAGTAAGCTGAACTTCCGGTCCGCCATTTTGATTTATGTTGAAAACCTACTTTGTCGAACTCCTCATCAACCGTAGGTCCGATTTTCACCAAATTCGAATCAAATGATCTTCAGACTATGCTGACTCAAAGTTATGGCTTTTGAGTCGATAGACAAAACCGTTTTCGCATACCACATCGACGAATTTGAGGCACAATGAGAAAATGACACTTGAGGCTGTATCCCTGGAATGCTTTGGCATATTGACACCAAACTTTGTGTGTGTCATTGAAAAGTCACACAGAGTACACCAAATTGATTTTATAACAGTGCCACCTATTGGTCAAGCTTGATAAGCCAAGTAATCATGCTACTAGAGGTGGTATTATGATTTTTTTTTGCCATTTCAATTACAATAATTCCAAAATTGCTGTTATTGCTCATTAATGAATTTGGTGTGATGCTTCATGCGATGCTTAGCTCCTACATTTGCCGTTGGAGTGCTTGGCCCCGTAATTGCTGCTTGCAGCTATATTTAGGGGCCAAGCACCGAAGGTGCGAAGGCACCTATTGTGTTTGTTGGCGTTATTATTATTATTCTTCTTCTTCCACCCCAAGTCTATGGTAGCCCATAGAACCGATTGCGGGAAAGTTGTATAATTTGGCACACTAATAGAGGACTGTCTGAACATTAACCGTAGCAAATTTGAAGTCTCTAACTCAAACTCTCTAGCGCCACCAATTGTCTAAACTTTCAAAAACTTGATGCTAATAACTCTTGAACCGTAAGCCACAAAATGAAAATTCTTTTTTCCTGTGATTCCTTGGCTCATGCCGAGTCGAATGGACACCGAAATTCAAAAATCGCAAGGCTTAGTTTTTTCGCTATCGTCAATTGTTCGTAAAACCTACTTTTTCGAACTCGTCCTAGGCCGTTGCACCGATTGTCACGAAAATTGAATCAGATAATCTTCAGACCATGCTGGCAAAAAGTTATGGAATTCAAGTTGATTTCTCAAACCGTTTCCGAATAGCTCATGAACGAATTCTTCGAAAAGCACGCAAACGTGAACGTGAGGCTATATCTCCGCAACGGTTTGGCCTATTGAGACCAATCTTGGTGGGTCTTATAACAACCATTCCTTGGGACTACCTGCAGTGTTTCGGCGCTGTGCCCCCTAGTGGTCAGGAGATATGAAAAATGCATGTTTTTGCTCATAACTTCTGAACGGTTTTGCCAAAAATCACAAAAGTGGTGTCTTTAGATTCAGTGCATCATTCCGAGTCGAATGATACCGAATTTTCCCAATTCGGCCATTTTGGGCGTCGGCCATTTTGGATTTAGTTGTAAATTGCTGTATCTTAAGAATGAAGTTCCGTATCGTTTCGCAAATAATTACAAAAATGTCCGGCTCCATGCCCTGAATGTACACAAAAAAATTGGGGGCAGCGCCACCTTGTGGTCAATAGTTATAACGATTTTTTCGATAAATGCTAATAACTTTTGCATACATTAGCCTATTGTAACAAAGCTGATGTTGATAGATTCCTTGGGTCATGCCGAGAACACCGATACCCCATTTGTCAATTTTGGCAAAATTTCCTGTCCGCCATTTTGATTCATGTTGAAAACCTACTTTTTCGAACTCCTCCTAGACCGTTGCTCAGATTTTCACCAAATTTGATTTGGATCATCTTCAGACCATGCTGGCAAAAAGTTATGGAATTTGTGTCGATACACGTAACCGTTTTCAATTAGCGTACCAACGAATTTGCTGGAAAGATGCCAAACTGCATCTGAGGCTGTATCTCTGCAAAGGTTGGAGATATTTACACAAAACTTAATATGTGACATTGTCACATCACATTGACCACGCCACATCATTTTGGTCACAGCGCCACCTATTGGTCAAGAGTAATAAACCAATCAATAACCGCTAATTATTACATTTCCAATAATGCTAATAACTTTTGATTGCATTAGCCTATTATCATGAAACATGTCTCAAAATGTTCCTTGGGACATGCCGACAACATACATACCAATTATGTCATATTAAGCAAAACTTCCTGTCCGCCATTTTGATTCATGTTGAAAACCATTTTTTTTAAACTCATCCTCAACCGTTTGTCTGATTTTCACCAAAATTGAATCAGATCATCTTCAGACCGTGCTGACAAAAAGTTATGGATTTCGTGCCAATAGACGAAACCGTTTTTGTACAGCGCTGCTTCAGATGTCAGGCATCTTCACAAAATGAGTCTGAGGCTATATCTCTGCAAAGCCCATTAGTGGTCTTCCAGTGACATCTAGTGGTCGTAAATGCAATTTATCATACAACACTGTCTCTTTAACCTTTATAACTTTTATATGTTGTCTTAATTTCATTCCAAAGAAGCATACGCAATTTATGTATAATTTCACAGTCTAGATAATAGTACTGCACTGATTTTAAATAACCTAGATATGGCTGACAGTAAAAGAATAGAACAGAATTACAGACACACACAAACATGAAATGTTTAAACTAGTATATTAATACTCAATAAGCATGCTTAAACCCACACACAGATGCACACATTTTGTTATATATATAGATAATTAAAATAAATGATGGGTGATAAAACCTATTGCAAGTCTTCTGTTTTTATGGGCTTCTATGTCTTTTTCCAGGTTTCATTGCAATCATAATCTGGCATAATTATAAACATTAGATATATCTGTATGAATAAATTGGTAAACTTTGACTCAATGTGATCTGAAATGCTTGAACAGTAATATTAAATAATAGTAATATACATTTTTTCTAGATGAATCCCTCAACAAGCCCATAAACTGTAATGTTTTAGTCTTTAGTGATCTCATTAGTGGTCTTCCGGCGACATCTAGTGGTTATAATTGCAATTTTTTATTCAACACTGGGTTTTGAAGCTTTATAAATATTACAGTGTTCTTTTTTACCTAATCTCTGTTAAATTTTGCATGATTGTTTAGAAAAAATACAGATCTAATGCATGTGTGATTATATTACCCCCTTATTTTCTTGCAGTTTAATGCCATTCACAACAGAAATCTTTTGTTTTTTAGGCCATTTTAACTGTTATAGCACCAGCTATTTTCTGATCTTAATGAAACTTTGCATGCTTGGTGGGTCATCTTTCACATGTTATAACCAAGTTTCATAAAGTTTTGAGTTTTTGTTTCAGTTTTATAGGCTTTAGGTTACATGTGGCCACGGCCCTTTCCTAAATGACCTCTTATAGCTAACCAAAGGACAAAATGCAACATATTTTTGAAAATTATTGATCTAGAGAGTCCACAGAATATTATTGCAGTGGTTTGATCAAGACTGAACAAAAAACCAGGTGACCCAAAACATTCAAATTCGTGGACCAATTTTACGAAAAAGGCTATAACTCGGGAACAAAATGAGATATCTTCACCAAACTCAGAACTCATATGCATGAACAAAAACTTTAGTCAAATTATTATTATTTTTTCCATATCTGCCACTTGGTGGCGCTACAGGATGAAAAAAAATCAAATGGCTATAACTAAGCAACCGTTGATCCAATCAACTTGAAAATTGGTATTTCCCAATGTGGCACAAGTGTCTATGAGGAATTTCACTTATCTTAAAAAACATGGCCGCCATTGGCCAAACAACTTTAAGCACCTATTTGACAAGGTTAATGGAAGTCGATCGGAACGAAACTCGGTGGCCATGTTCGACTCATTGCCCTAAAGGTCTGTAAGTATTTTGAAAGAAATTGCCCACAACATTGTCACCTCCCACAGAACACAACAAAGCGATTTGATTACAGCGCCACCTATTTTCCAAAAATGATAATGCATCATTTTACTGGAGTTTTACTGGCTGTTTCAATTACACTCTTCCAATAATTGCTTTTCTTACTCGTTGCATTTGGTCTGATGCTCCATGCCATGCTTAGCTCCTCGCTGTGGAACTTTTATTAACGATTTTCAGCCATTTCAATTACAATCATGCAATTATTAATTTCATTATTCATTGTTACATTTGGTCTGATGCTACATATGCTTAGCTCCTGATGTTGCCGCTGGAATGCTTGGCCCCGTGATTGCTGCTTGCAGCTATATTTCTTCTTCTTCTTCTTCTTCTTCTTCTTCTTCTTCTTCTTCTTCTTCTTCTTCTTCTTCTTCTTCCGCCGCAAGTCTATGGCAGCCCATAGAACCGATTGCGGGAAAGTTGTATAATTTGGCACACTGATAGAGGACAGTCCCAACATTAACTATAGCAAATTTGAAGTCTCTAACTCCTACTCTCTAGCGCCACCACTTGTCCAAACTTTCAATGTTTGTATGCTAATAACTTTTGAACCGTAAGCCAGAAAATGGAAATTCTTTTTTCCTCTGAATCCTTGGCTCATGCCAAGTCGAATGAACCCCAAAATTCAAAAATCGCAAGGTTTAGTTTTTTCGCTATTTTCAATTATTCGAAAAACCTACTTTTTCGAACTCGTCCTAGACGGTTAGTCCGATTGCCACGAAAATTGGCTCAGATCATCTTCAGACCATGTTGGCAAAAAGTTATGGAATTCAAGTTGATTCGTCCAATTGTTGTCGAATGACACGTAAACAAATTTGATGAAAAGCACGCAAACATGCACGTGAGGCTATATCCCGGCAACGGTTTGTCATATTGAGACCAAACTTGGCGTGTGTTATAACAAGCATGAACTGAGACTACCTGCAGTGTTTCGACACAGCGCCACCTAGTGGTCAGGAGATATGAAAAATGCATATTTTGGCTTATAACTACTGAATGGTTTGGCCAAAAATCACACAACTGGTCTCTTTAGATTCAGTGAGTCATGTCGAGTCAAATGATATCCAATTTTCCTGTGTCGGCCATTTTAGGCGTCGGCCATTTTGAATTATGATTTAAAATGCTGTATTTTTTGAACGCAGCATCGTATCGTTTCGCAAATAATTACAAAAATATTCGGCTCCATGCCCTGAAGGTACTCAAAAAGTTTGGTGGCAGCGCCACCTTGTGGCCAATAGTTATAATGAAATATCACATAAATGCTAATAACTTTTGAATAAATTAGTCTATTAAAATTAAAATGGTCTCGCTATATTTTGTGGGTCATGCCGAGAGTATTGATACCAATAATGTGAAAATTGGCCTTACTTCCTGTCCGCCATTTTGCTTAATGTTGAAAACCTACTTTTTCGAACTCCTCCTAGACCGTTAGCCCAATTTTCACCAAATTTGACGTGCATCATCTTCAGACCATGCTGGCAAAAAGTTATGGATTTTGTGTCGATATATGTAACGGTTCTCATTTAGCGCATCAACGAATTTGCTGGAAGGGTGCCAAAATGCATTTGAGGCTGTATCTCTGCAACACTTTGACATATTTGCACCAAACTTTGTATGTGTCATCGCCACCTCACACTGACCATGCCACATAAATTTGGTAACAGCGCCACCTATTGGTCAAGAGTAATAAACCATTCATTAACCATGAGTAATTACACTTTTTAAAATGCTATTAACTTGTTAATGCATTAGCCTATTTGAAGGAAACTGGGCTCAAAATATTCCCTGGCTTATGCCGATAACATAGATACCAAATATACCACGGTAAGCTGAACTTCCGGTCCGCCATTTTGATTTATGTTGAAAACATACTTTTTCGAACTCCTGATCAACCGTATGTCCGATTTTCACCAAATTCGAATCAAATGATCTTCAGGCTATACTGATTCAAAGTTATGGATTTTGAGTCGATAGACAAAACCGTTTTCGCATACCACATCGACGAATTTGAGGCACAATGAGAAAATGACACTTGAGGCTGTATCCCTGGAATGCTTTGGCATATTGACACCAAACTTTGTGTGTGTCATTGAAAAGACACACAGAGTACACCAAATTGATTTTATAACAGTGTCACCTATTGGTCAAGCTTGATAAACCAAGTAATCATGCTACTAGAGGTGGTATTGGTGTTTTTTTTTTTTTTTTTGCCATTTCAAATACAATAATTCCAAAATTGCTGTTATTGCTCATTAATGTATTTGGTGTGATGCATTATGCGATGCTTAGCTACTACATTTGCCGTTGGAGTGCTTGGCCCCGTAATTGCTGCTTGCAGCTATATTTATTATTCTTCTTCTTCTTCTTCCGCCGCAAGTCTATGGCAGCCCATAGAACCGTTTGCGGGAAAGTTGTATAATTTGGCACACTGATAGAGGACAGTCCCAACATTAACTATAGCAAATTTGAAGCCTCTAACTCCTACTCTCTAGCGCCACCACTTGTCCAAACTTTCAATGTTTGTATGCTAATAACTTTTGAACCGTAAGCCAGAAAATGGAAATTCTTTTTTCCTCTGAATCCTTGGCTCAGGCCAAGTCGAATGAACCCTAAAATTCAAAAATCGCAAGGTTTAGTTTTTTCGCTATTTTCAATTATTCGAAAAACCTACTTTTTCGAACTCGTCCTAGACGGTTAGTCCGATTTCCACGAAAATTGGCTCAGATCATCTTCAGACCATGCCGGGCAAAAAGTTATGGAATTCAAGTTGATTCGTCCAACTGTTGTCGAATGACACGTAAACAAATTTGACGAAAAGCATGCAAACATGCACGTGAGGCTATATCCCGGCAACGGTTTGTCATATTGAGACCAAACTTGGCGTGTGTTATAACAAGCATGAACTGAGACTACCTGCTGTGTTTCGACACAGCGCCACCTAGTGGTCAGGAGATATGAAAAATGCATATTTTAGCTTATAACTACTGAATGGTTTGGCCAAAAATCACACAACTGGTCTCTTTAGATTCAGTGAGTCATGTCGAGTCGAATGATATCCAATTTTCCTGTGTCGGCCATTTTATGCGTCGGCCATTTTGAATTATGTTTCAAAATGCTGTATTTTTTGAACGCAGCATCGTATCGTTTCGCAAATAATTACAAAAATATTCGGCTCCATGCCCTGAAGGTACTCAAAAAGTTTGGTGGCAGCGCCACCTTGTGGCCAATAGTTATAATGAAATATCACATAAACGCTAATAACTTTTGAATAAATTAGTCTATTAAAATTAAAATGGTCTCGCTATATTCTGTGGGTCATGCCGAGAGTATTGATACCAATAATGTGAAAATTGGCCTTACTTCCTGTCCGCCATTTTGCTTAATGTTGAAAACCTACTTTTTCGAACTCCTCCTAGACCGTTAGCCCAATTTTCACCAAATTTGACGTGAATCATCTTCAGACCATGCTGGCAAAAAGTTATGGATTTTGTGTCGATATACGTAACGGTTCTCATTTAGCGCATCAACGAATTTGCTGGAAGGGTGCCAAAATGCATTTGAGGCTGTATCTCTGCAACACTTTGACATATTTGCACCAAACTTTGTATGTGTCATCGCCACCTCACACTGACCATGCCACATAAATTTGGTAACAGCGCCACCTATTGGTCAAGAGTAATAAACCATTCATTAACCATGAGTAATTACACTTTTTAAAATGCTAATAACTTTTTAGTCCATTAGCCTATTGCAAAGAAACTGGGCTCAAAATATTCCCTGGCTTATGCCGATAACATAGATACCAAATATGCCAGTGTTTACTGAAGTTCCGGTCCACCATTTTGATTTATGTGGAAAACCTACTTTTTCGAACTCCTCATGAACCGTATGTCCAATTTTCACCAAATTCGAATCAGATGATCTTCAGACTATGTTGACACAAAGTTATGGATTTTGTGTCGATAGACAAAACCGTTTTCGCATACCAAAGCGACGAAGTTGAAACACAATGACAAAATGACACTTGAGGCTGCATCTCTGGAATGCTGTGGCATATTAACACCAAACTTTGTGTGTGTCATTGAAAAGTCAAACAGAGTACACCAAATTGATTTCATAACAGTGCCACCTATTGGTCAAACTTTATAAGCCAAGTAATCATGCTACTAGAGGTGGTATTATGATTTTTTTTTTGCCATTTCAATTACAATAATTCCAAAATTACTGTTATTGCTCATTAATGTATTTGGTGTGATGCTTCATGCCATGCTTAGCTCCTACATTTGCCGTTGGAGTGCTTGGCCCCGTAATTGCTGCTTGCAGCTATATTTATTATTATTATTCCTCCTCTTCTTCCACCCCAAGTCTATGGTAGCCCATAGAACCGATTGCGGGAAAGTTGTATAATTTGGCACACTAATAGAGGACTGTCTGAACATTAACCGTAGCAAATTTGAAGTCTCTAACTCAAACTCTCTAGCGCCACCAATTGTCTAAACTTTCAAAAACTTGATGCTAATAACTCTTGAACCATAAGCCACAAAATGAAAATTCTTTTTTCCTGTGATTCCTTGGCTCATGCCGAGTCGAATGGACACCGAAATTCAAAAATCGCAAGGCTTAGTTTTTTCGCTATCGTCAATTGTTCGTAAAACCTACTTTTTCGAACTCGTCCTAGGCCGTGGCACCGATTGTCACGAAAATTGAATCAGATAATCTTCAGACCATGCTGGCAAAAAGTTATGGAATTCAAGTTGATTTCTCAAACCGTTTCCGAATAGCTCATGAACGAATTCTTCGAAAAGCATGCAAACGTGAACGTGAGGCTATATCTCCGCAACGGTTTGGCCTATTGAGACCAATCTTGGTGGGTCTTATAACAACCATTCCCTGGGACTACCTGCAGTGTTTCGGCGCTGTGCCCCCTAGTGGTCAGGAGATATGAAAAATGCATGTTTTTGCTCATAACTTCTGAACGGTTTTGCCAAAAATCACAAAAGTGGTGTCTTTAGATTCAGTGCATCATTCCGAGTCGAATGATACCGAATTTTCCCAATTCGGCCATTTTGGGCGTCGGCCATTTTGAATTTAGTTGTAAATTGCTGTATCTTAAGAATGAAGTTCCGTATCGTTTCGCAAATAATTACGAAAATGTCCGGCTCCATGCCCTGAATGTACACAAAAAAATTGGGGGCAGCGCCACCTTGTGGTCAATAGTTATAACGATTTTTCGAAAAATGCTAATAACTTTTGCATACATTAGCCTATTGTAACAAAACTGATGTTGATAGATTCCTTGGGTCATGCCGAGAACACCGATACCCCATTTGTCAATTTTGGCAAAATTTCCTGTCCGCCATTTTGATTCATGTTGAAAACCTACTTTTTCGAACTCCTCCTAGACCGTTGCTCAGATTTTCACCAAATTTGATTTGGATCATCTTCAGACCATGCTGGCAAAAAGTTATGGAATTTGTGTCGATACACGTAACCGTTTTCAATTAGCGTACCAACGAATTTGCTGGAAAGATGCCAAACTGCATCTGAGGCTGTATCTCTGCAAAGGTTGGAGATATTTACACAAAACTTAATATGTGACATTGTCACATCACATTGACCACGCCACATCATTTTGGTCACAGCGCCACCTATTGGTCAAGAGTAATAAACCAATCAATAACCGCTAATTATTACATTTCCAATAATGCTAATAACTTTTGATTGCATTAGCCTATTATCATGAAACATGTCTCAAAATGTTCCTTGGGACATGCCGACAACATACATACCAATTATGTCATATTAAGCAAAACTTCCTGTCCGCCATTTTGATTCATGTTGAAAACCTTTTTTTTTAAACTCATCCTCAACCGTTTGTCTGATTTTCACCAAAATTGAATCAGATCATCTTCAGACCGTGCTGACAAAAAGTTATGCATTTTGTGTCAATAGACGAAACTGTTTTTGTACAGCGCTGCTTCAGATGTCAGGCATCTTCACAAAATGAGTCTGAGGCTATAGCTCTGCAAAACCCATTAGTGGTCTTCCAGTGACATCTAGTGGTCGTAAATGCAATTTATCATACAACACTGTCTCTTTAACCTTTATAACTGTTATATGTTGTCTTAATTTCATTCCAAAGAAGCATACGCAATTTATGTATAATTTCACAGTCTAGATAATAGTACTGCACTGATTTTAAATAACCTAGATATGGCTGACAGTAAAAGAATATAACAGAATTACAGACACACACAAACATGAAATGTTTAAACTACTATATTAATACTCAATAAGCATGCTTAAACCCACACACAGATGCACACATTTTGTTATATATATATAGATAATTAAAATAAATGATGGGTGATAAAACCTATTGCAAGTCTTCTGTTTTTATGGGCTTCTATGTCATTTTTCAGGTTTCATTGCAATCATAATCTGGCATAATTATAAACATTAGATATATCTGTACGAATAAATTGGTAAACTTTGACTCAATGTGATCTGAAATGCTTGAACAGTAATATTAAATAATAGTAATATACATTTTTTCTAGATGAATCCCTCAACAAGCCCATAAACTGTAATGTTTTAGTCTTTACTGAGCTCATTAGTGGTCTTCCGGTGACATCTAGTGGTTATAATTGCAATTTTTTATTCAACACTGGGTTTTGAAGCTTTATAAATATTACATTGTTCTTTTTTACCTAATCTCTGTTAAATTTTGCATGATTGTTTAGAGAAAATACAGATCTAATGCATGTGTGACTATATTACCCCTTTTTTTTTGCAGTTTAATGCCATTCACAACAGAAATCTTTTGTTTTTTAGGCCTGTTTAAATGTTATCTAACCAAAGGACAAAATACAACATATTTTTTCAAAGTTATTGATCTAGAGAGTCCTGAGAATATTACTGCAGTGGTTTGATCAAGACTGAACAAAAAACCAGGTGACCCAAAACATTCAAATTTGTGGACCAATTTTATGAAAAAGGCTATAACTCGGGAACAAAATGAGATATCTTCACCAAACTCAGAACTCATATGCATGAACAAAAACTTTAGTCAAATTATTATTTTTTCCATATCTGCCACTTGGTGGCACTACAGGATGAAAAAAAAAACTAAAATGGCTATAACTAAGCAACCGCTGATCCAATCAACTTGAAAATTGGTATGGCCCAATGTGGCATAAGTGTCTATGAGGAATTTCACTTATCTAAAAAAACATGGCCGCCATTGGCCAAACAACTTTAAGCACCTATTTGACAAGGTTAATGGAAGTCGATCGGAACGAAACTCGGTGGGCATGTTCGACTCATTGCCCTAAAGGTCTGTAAGTATTTTGAAAGAAATTGCCCACAACATTGTCACCTCCCACAGAACACAACAAAGCGATTTGATTACAGCGCCAACTATTTTCCAAAAATGATAATGCATAATTTTACTGGAGTTTTACTGGCTGTTTCAATTACACTCTTCCAATAATTGCTTTTCTTACTCGTTGCATTTGGTCTGATGCTCCATGCCATGCTTAGCTCCTCGCTGTGGAACTTTTATTAACGATTTTCAGCCATTTCAATTACAATCATGCAATTATTAATTTCATTATTCATTGTTGCATTTGGTCTGATGCTACATATGCTTAGCTCCTGATGTTGCCGCTGGAATGCTTGGCCCCGTGATTGCTGCTTGCAGCTATATTTATTATTATTCTGCTTCTTCTTCTTCTTCTTCTTCCGCCGCAAGTCTATGGCAGCCCATAGAACCGATTGCGGGAAAGTTGTATAATTTGGCACACTGATAGAGGACAGTCCCAGCATTAACTATAGCAAATTTGAAGTCTCTAACTCCAACTCTCTAGCGCCACCACTTGTCCAAACTTTCAATGTTTCTATGCTAATAACTTTTGAACCGTAAGCCAGAAAATGAAAATTCTTTTTTCTTCTGAATCCTTGGCTCATGCCAAGTCGAATGAACCCCAAAATTCAAAAATCGCAAGGTTTAGTTTTTTCGCTATTTTCAATTATTCGACAAACCTACTTTTTCGAACTCGTCCTAGACGGTTAGTCTGATTGCCACGAAAATTGTCTCAGATCATCTTCAGACCAGGCCGGCAAAAAGTTATGGAATTCAAGTTGATTCGTCCAACCGTTGTCGAATGACACGTAAACTAATTTGACGAAATGCACGCAAAAATGCACGTGAGGCTATATCTCGGCAACAGTTTGTCATATTGAGACCAAACTTGGTGTGTGTTTTAACAAGCATGAACTGAGACTACCTGCAGTGTTTCGACACAGCGCCACCTAGTGGTCAGGAGATATGAAAAATGCATATTTTGGCTTATAACTTCTGAATGGTTTGGCCAAAAATCACACAACTGGTCTCTTTAGATTTAGTGAGTCATCTCGAGTCGAATGATATCCAATTTTCCCGTGTCGGCCATTTTAGGCGTCGGCCATTTTGAATTATGTGTTAAAATGCTGTATTTTTTGAACGCAGCATCGTATCGTTTCGCAAATAATTACAAAAATATTCGGCTCCATGCCCTGAAGGTACTCAAAAAGTTTGGTGGCAGCGCCACCTTGTGGCCAATATTTATAATGAAATATCACATAAATGCTAATAACTTTTGAATAATTTAGACTATTAAAATTAAAATGGTCTCGCTATATTCTGTGGGTCATGCCGAGAGCATTGATACCAATTATGTGAAAATTGGCCATACTTCCTGTCCGCCATTTTGCTTAATGTTGAAAACCTACTTTTTCGAACTCCTCCTAGACCGTTAGTCCAATTTTCACCAAATTTGACGTGAATCATCTTCAGACCATGCTGGCAAAAAGTTATGGATTTCGTGTCGATATACGAAACAGTTCTCATTTAGCGCATCAACGAATTTGCTGGAAGGGTGCCAAAATGCATTTGAGGCTGTATCTCTGCAACGCTTTGACATATTTGCACCAAATTTTGTATGTGTCATCGCCACCTCACACTGACCATGCCACAGAAATTTGGTGACAGCGCCACCTATTGGTCAAGAGTAATAAACCATTCATTAACCATGAATAATTACACTTGTAAAAATGCTAATAACTTTTTATTGCATTAGCCCATTCGAATGGAACTGGGCTCAAAATATTCCCTGGTTTATGCCGATAACATAGATACCAAATATACCATAGTAAGCTGAACTTCCGGTCCGCCATTTTGATTTATGTTGAAAACCTACTTTGTCGAACTCCTCATCAACCGTAGGTCCGATTTTCACCAAATTCGAATCAAATGATCTTCAGACTATGCTGACTCAAAGTTATGGCTTTTGAGTCGATAGACAAAACCATTTTCGCATACCACATCGACGAATTTGAGGCACAATGAGAAAATGACACTTGAGGCTGTATCCCTGGAATGCTTTGGCATATTGACACCAAACTTTGTGTGTGTCATTGAAAAGTCACACAGAGTACACCAAATTGATTTTATAACAGTGCCACCTATTGGTCAAGCTTGATAAGCCAAGTAATCATGCTACTAGAGGTGGTATTATGATTTTTTTTTTGCCATTTCAATTACAATAATTCCAAAATTGCTGTTATTGCTCATTAATGAATTTGGTGTGATGCTTCATGCGATGCTTAGCTCCTACATTTGCCGTTGGAGTGCTTGGCCCCGTAATTGCTGCTTGCAGCTATATTTAGGGGCCAAGCACCGAAGGTGCGAAGGCACCTATTGTGTTTGTTGGCGTTATTATTATTCTTCTTCTTCCACCCCAAGTCTATGGTAGCCCATAGAACCGATTGCGGGAAAGTTGTATAATTTGGCACACTGATAGAGGACTGTCTGAACATTAACCGTAGCAAATTTGAAGTCTCTAACTCAAACTCTCTAGCGCCACCAATTGTCTAAACTTTCAAAAACTTGATGCTAATAACTCTTGAACCGTAAGCCACAAAATGAAAATTCTTTTTTCCTGTGATTCCGTGGCTCATGCCGAGTCGAATGGACACCGAAATTCAAAAATCGCAAGGCTTAGTTTTTTCGCTATCGTCAATTGTTCGTAAAACCTACTTTTTCGAACTCGTCCTAGGCCGTTGCACCGATTGTCACGAAAATTTAATCAGATAATCTTCAGACCATGCTGGCAAAAAGTTATGGAATTCAAGTTGATTTCTCAAACCGTTTCCGAATAGCTCATGAACGAATTCTTCGAAAAGCACGCAAACGTGAACGTGAGGCTATATCTCCGCAACGGTTTGGCCTATTGAGACCAATCTTGGTGGGTCTTATAACAACCATTCCCTGGGACTACCTGCAGTGTTTCGGCGCTGTGCCCCCTAGTGGTCAGGAGATATGAAAAATGCATGTTTTTGCTCATAACTTCTGAACGGTTTTGCCAAAAATCACAAAAGTGGTGTCTTTAGATTCAGTGCATCATTCCGAGTCGAATGATACCGAATTTTCCCAATTCGGCCATTTTGGGCGTCGGCCATTTTGGATTTAGTTGTAAATTGCTGTATCTTAAGAATGAAGTTCCGTATCGTTTCGCAAATAATTACAAAAATGTCCGGCTCCATGCCCTGAATGTACACAAAAAAATTGGGGGCAGCGCCACCTTGTGGTCAATAGTTATAACGATTTTTTCGAAAAATGCTAATAACTTTTGCATACATTAGCCTATTGTAACAAAGCTGATGTTGATAGATTCCTTGGGTCATGCCGAGAACACCGATACCCCATTTGTCAATTTTGGCAAAATTTCCTGTCCGCCATTTTGATTCATGTTGAAAACCTACTTTTTCGAACTCCTCCTAGACCGTTGCTCAGATTTTCACCAAATTTGATTTGGACCATCTTCAGACCATGCTGGCAAAAAGTTATGGAATTTGTGTCGATACACGTAACCGTTTTCAATTAGCGTACCAACGAATTTGCTGGAAAGATGCCAAACTGCATCTGAGGCTGTATCTCTGCAAAGGTTGGAGATATTTACACAAAACTTAATATGTGATATTGTCACATCACATTGACCACGCCACATCATTTTGGTCACAGCGCCACCTATTGGTCAAGAGTAATAAACCAATCAATAACCGCTAATTATTACATTTCCAATAATGCTAATAACTTTTGATTGCATTAGCCTATTATCATGAAACATGTCTCAAAATGTTCCTTGGGACATGCCGACAACATACATACCAATTATGTCATATTAAGCAAAACTTCCTGTCCGCCATTTTGATTCATGTTGAAAACCTTTTTTTTTAAACTCATCCTCAACCGTTTGTCTGATTTTCACCAAAATTGAATCAGATCATCTTCAGACCGTGCTGACAAAAAGTTATGGATTTCGTGTCAATAGACGAAACCGTTTTTGTACAGCGCTGCTTCAGATGTCAGGCATCTTCACAAAATGAGTCTGAGGCTATATCTCTGCAAAGCTTTGTTGTAATTAAGCCAAACTTGTGTGTGCCATTGTCTAACATGGAGAATAGGCTCACAGACACTCACACACAGAAATGAAATGGTTCAACTATTATATGAATAATCAATAAGCATGATTACACACACACACACACACACACACACACACACATACACACACACACACACACAGAGAGAAGTACATGCCCACACATTTTGTTGTATGTAGATATTTGAAATGAATTATAGGTGACACACAACTCACAGAAAGACTTCTTTTCTTACATTTCTATGTCAGGTTTCATTGCATTCATATTCTGACATAATAGTAAACATTTGATATACATGTATGAATAAATTGTTGAACTTTCACTCAATGTGATCTTAAATGCTTGAACAGTAATATTAAATAATAGTAATATATATTTTTCTAGATGAATCAATCATCGAGACAATGAACTGTAATGTTTTAGTCTTTAGTGAGCCCATTAGTGGTCTTCCAGTGACATCTAGTGGTCGTAAATGCAATTTATCATACAACACTGTCTCTTTAACCTTTATAACTGTTATATGTTGTCTTAATTTCATTCCAAAGAAGCATACTCAATTTATGTATAATTTCACAGTCTAGATAATAGTACTGCACTGATTTTAAATAACCTAGATATGGCTGACAGTAAAAGAATAGAACAGAATTACAGACACACACAAACATGAAATGTTTAAACTACTATATTAATACTCAATAAGCATGCTTAAACCCACACACAGATGCACACATTTTGTTATATATATAGATAATTAAAATAAATGATGGGTGATAAAACCTATTGCAAGTCTTCTGTTTTTATGGGCTTCTATGCCATTTTTCAGGTTTCATTGCAATCATAATCTGGCATAATTATAAACATTAGATATATCTGTATGAATAAATTGGTAAACTTTGACTCAATGTGATCTGAAAGGCTTGAACAGTAATATTAAATAATAGTAATATACATTTTTTCTAGATGAATCCCTCAACAAGCCCATAAACTGTAATGTTTTAGTCTTTAGTGAGCTCATTAGTGGTCTTCCGGTGACATCTAGTGGTTATAATTGCAATTTTTTATTCAACACTGGGTTTTGAAGCTTTATAAATATTACAGTGTTCTTTTTTACCTAATCTCTGTTAAATTTTGCATGATTGTTTAGAAAAAAATACAGATCTGATGCATGTGTGATTATATTACCCCTTTTTTTTTTGCAGTTTAATGCCATTCACAACAGAAATCTTTTGTTTTTTTAGGCCATTTTAACTGTTATAGCACCAGCTATTTTCTGATCTTAATGAAACTTTGCATGCTTGGTGGGTCATCTTTCACATGTTATAACCAAGTTTCATAAAGTTTTGAGTTTTTGTTTCAGTTTTATAGGCTTTAGGTTACATGTAGCCACGGCCCTTTCCTAAATGACCTCTTATAGCTAACCAAAGGACAAAATGCAACATATTTTTGAAAATTATTGATCTAGAGAGTCCAGAGAATATTATTGCAATGGTTTGATCAAGACTGAACAAAAAACCAGGTGACCCAAAGCATTCAAATTCGTGGACCAATTTTACGAAAAAGGCTATAACTCGGGAACAAAATTTGATATCTTCACCAAACTCAGAACTCATATGCATGAACAAAAACTTTAGTCAAATTATTATTATTTTTCCATATCTGCCACTTGGTGGCGCTACAGGATGAAAAAAATCAAATGGCTATAACTAAGCAACCGTTGATCCAATCAACTTGAAAATTGATATGGCCCAATGTGGCACAAGTGCTCTATGAGGAATTTCACTTATCTTAAAAAACATGGCCGCCATTGGCCAAACAACTTTAAGCACCTATTTGACAAGGTTAATGGAAGTCGATCGGAACGAAACTCGGTGGGCATGTTCGACTCATTGCCCTAAAGGTCTGTAAGTATTTTGAAAGAAATTGCCCACAACATTGTCACCTCCCACAGAACACAACAAAGCGATTTGATTACAGCGCCACCTATTTTCCAAAAATGATAATGCATCATTTTACTAGAGTTTTACTGGCTGTTTCAATTACACTCTTCCAATAATTGCTTTTCTTACTCGTTGCATTTGGTCTGATGCTCCATGCCATGCTTAGCTCCTCGCTGTGGAACTTTTATTAACGATTTTCAGCCATTTCAATTACAATCATGCAAGTATTAATTTCATTATTCATTGTTGCATTTGGTCTGATGCTACATATGCTTAGCTCCTGATGTTGCCACTGGAATGCTTGGCCCCGTGATTGCTGCTTGCAGCTATATTTATTATTATTCTGCTTCTTCTTCTTCTTCTTCCGCCGCAAGTCTATGGCAGCCCATAGAACCGATTGCGGGAAAGTTGTATAATTTGGCACACTGATAGAGGACAGTCCCAGCATTAACTATAGCAAATTTGAAGTCTCTAATTCCAACTCTCTAGCGCCACCACTTGTCCAAACTTTCAATGTTTCTATGCTAATAACTTTTGAACCGTAAGCCAGAAAATGGAAATTCTTTTTTCTTCTGAATCCTTGGCTCATGCCAAGTCGAATGAACCCCAAAATTCAAAAATCGCAAGGTTTAGTTTTTTCGCTATTTTCAATTATTCGACAAACCTACTTTTTCGAACTCGTCCTAGACGGTTAGTCTGATTGCCACGAAAATTGTCTCAGATCATCTTCAGACCATGCTGGCAAAAAGTTATGGAATTCAAGTTGATTCGTCCAACTGTTGTCGAATGACACGTAAACAAATTTGACGAAAAGCACGCAAACATGCACGTGAGGCTATATCCCGGCAACGGTTTGTCATATTGAGACCAAACTTGGCGTGTGTTATAACAAGCATGAACTGAGACTACCTGCAGTGTTTCGACACAGCGCCACCTAGTGGTCAGGAGATATGAAAAATGCATATTTTGGCTTATAACTACTGAATGGTTTGGCCAAAAATCACACAACTGGTCTCTTTAGATTCAGTGAGTCATGTCGAGTCAAATGATATCCAATTTTCCTGTGTCGGCCATTTTAGGCGTCGGCCATTTTGAATTATGATTTAAAATGCTGTATTTTTTGAAAGCAGCATCGTATCGTTTCGCAAATAATTACAAAAATATTCGGCTCCATGCCCTGAAGGTACTCAAAAAGTTTGGTGGCAGCGCCACCTTGTGGCCAATAGTTATAATGAAATATCACATAAATGCTAATAACTTTTGAATAAATTAGTCTATTAAAATTAAAATGGTCTCGCTATATTCTGTGGGTCATGCCGAGAGTATTGATACCAATAATGTGAAAATTGGCCTTACTTCCTGTCCGCCATTTTGCTTAATGTTGAAAACCTACTTTTTCGAACTCCTCCTAGACCGTTAGCCCAATTTTCACTAAAATTGACGTGCATCATCTTCAGACCATGCTGGCAAAAAGTTATGGATTTTGTGTCGATATACGTAACGGTTCTCATTTAGCGCACCAACGAATTTGCTGGAAGGGTGCCAAAATGCATTTGAGGCTGTATCTCTGCAACACTTTGACATATTTGCACCAAACTTTGTATGTGTCATCGCCACCTCACACTGACCATGCCACATAAATTTGGTAACAGCGCCACCTATTGGTCAAGAGTAATAAACCATTCATTAACCATGAGTAATTACACTTTTTAAAATGCTAATAACTTTTTAATGCATTAGCCTATTTGAAGAAAACTGGGCTCAAAATATTCCCTGGCTTATGCCGGTAACATAGATACCAAATATACCACGGTAAGCTGAACTTCCGGTCCGCCATTTTGATTTATGTTGAAAACATACTTTTTCGAACTCCTGATCAACCGTATGTCCGATTTTCACCAAATTCGAATCAAATGATCTTCAGGCTATACTGATTCAAAGTTATGGATTTTGAGTCGATAGACAAAACCGTTTTCGCATACCACATCGACGAATTTGAGGCACAATGAGAAAATGACACTTGAGGCTGTATCCCTGGAATGCTTTGGCATATTGACACCAAACTTTGTGTGTGTCATTGAAAAGACACACAGAGTACACCAAATTGATTTTATAACAGTGTCACCTATTGGTCAAGCTTGATAAACCAAGTAATCATGCTACTAGAGGTGGTATTGGTGTTTTTTTTTTTTTGCCATTTCAAATACAATAATTCCAAAATTGCTGTTATTGCTCATTAATGTATTTGGTGTGATGCTTTATGCGATACTTAGCTACTACATTTGCCGTTGGAGTGCTTGGCCCCGTAATTGCTGCTTGCAGCTATATTTAGGGGCCAAGCACCGAAGGTGCGAGGCACCTATTGTTTTTGTTCCGGTTCTTATTATTATTATTATTATTATTATTATTATTCTTCCGACTGGGAGTCTATGGCAGCCCATAGAACCGAATGCGGGAAAGTTGTTTTGGTTTGACATTCTGATAGAGGACAGTGCCAACATTAAGTACACCAATTTTGGTGTGTCTAAGACATTCCCTCTAGCGCCACCAACTGTCCGAAATTTCACTTTAATTTTGTTAATAACTTTTTAACCGTGAGGCCAATCAACAAAATTCTTTTTTCCTCTGATTTCTGAGCTCAAGCCAATTCGATTGCACCCTATACAGTCATTTTCCGTCATAGAAATATGGCCGCCATTTAGAATTTTTTTAAAAACATACTTTTTCGAACTCGTCCTAGACGGTTTGTCCGATTCACACGAAAATTGAACCAGGTCATCTTCAGGCAGTGCTGACCAAAAGTTATGCAAATCAAATTGATTCGTCAAACCGTTTTTGATAAACGCTCTAACAAATTTTACGTAACGCTTACAAAAACAGTCGTAAGGCTGTATCTCGGCAACGACTTATCCTATTCAGACCAAACCTGGTACATGTCATAACAAGCATGACTTGAGGCTACTTGCTGCGTTTCGGCGCAGCGCCACCTACTGGTCCGGAGATATGGAAAATTGCTATTTTTGCTTATAACTTCTAAACAGTTTGTCCAAAAATCATAACATTGGTCTTGTTAGATTCAGGGCAACATGCCGAGTCGACTGATATCCAATTTTACCATCTCGGCCATTTTGACTGTCGGCCATTTTGAATTTTGTGCTAAAATGCTGTATTTTCAGAACGCATAAACGGATTGTTACAAAAAATGGTATGGGTCATCAGTACAATGTCCTGAAGGAGCGTGAGAAGTTTCGAAACAGCGCCACCTAGTGGTGATCATCCTTATTTAAATGCTTATAACCTTGGGTGTGGTCGACTTATTTTCTCGAGACTCACCAAATTGGACTCCTGAAACCTTACCGAGTCCAACGATACCAAACATTCTAGGTTTCGCCTTACGGTTTGTGTAGCGTTGTGATTTAGCGCTTAAAAAACATCTGGCTATATCTTTGAAACCGCTTGTCTGATCGAGACGAAACCACCGTCAGAAGTTCGGAAACATAGGTCGATAGCTATACGCCAATGCCCAAATGCCAAAATATTGATAGTAAGGGGTAGTAATATTCAATCAAAGTCAAGAGTCAGTCAATTTTTACGTGCTTTTTCATATAAATGCCCATAACTCTGAAGTGAATTGAGATATTTTCACCAAAATTGACACACATATGTATGGGCTCACTCTGAGCAAATATAAAAAAAATGGTTGGACTGAGCCTCTTGGTGGCGCTATAATAGAACAAAACATGAAATTCTCATTGACTTCAATACAGTTTTGTGAAATAAAATGCTATACTAAACAAATGCATTGGTGTAATATTACAAAACTCAGAATGTGTCAACAACACCATCCCCTGAAGGTACTCAAAATATTTTGAAACAGCGCCACCTAGTGGTCAAAGGTTATAACTCAATTTACATAAAGGCTAATAACTTTTGAATTAATCTGGCTATTGACATCATGCTGGTCTTTTTAGATTCCTTGGGTCAAGTCGAGAACATAAAATACAAAGTTTACCTTATTTGGCTGAACTCCCTGTCCGCCATTTTGATTAATGTTGAAAACCTACATTTTCGAACTCCTCCTAGACCGTTAGTCCGATTTTCACCAAATTTGACGTGGATCATTTTCGGACCATTCTGGCAAAAAGTTATGGATTTTGTGTCCATATAAGAAACGGTTCTCATTTAGGGCATCAAAAAATCTGCTGGAAGGGTGCCAAAATGCGTTTGAGGCTGTATCTCTGCAATGCTTTGACATATTTGCACCAAACTTTGTATGTGTCATCGTCACCTCACACTGACCATTACAAACTAATTTGGTAACAGTGCCACCTATTGGTTACACGTGAAAAGCCAATAAATCCTATTACTGGTTGTTGTGTTTATAGTTTTCAAGCCATTTTGCCTAAAATAATCTTAAAACTGTCTTAATTACTCATTCCTGCCGTTCGTCTGAAGCTTGCTTCTGTAGTGCTTGGCCCCGTTATTGCTGCTTGCAGCTATATTTATTATTATTATTCTTCTTCTTCCACCCCAAGTCTATGGTAGCCCATAGAACCGATTGCGGGAAAGTTGTATAATTTGGCACACTAATAGAGGACTGTCTGAACATTAACCGTAGCAAATTTGAAGTCTCTAACTCAAACTCTCTAGCGCCACCAATTGTCTAAACTTTCAAAAACTTGATGCTAATAACTCTTGAACCGTAAGCCACAAAATGAAAATTCTTTTTTCCTGTGATTCCTTGGCTCATGCCGAGTCGAATGGACACCGAAATTCAAAAATCGCAAGGCTTAGTTTTTTCGCTATCGTCAATTGTTCGTAAAACCTACTTTTTCGAACTCGTCCTAGGTCGTTGCACCGATTGTCACGAAAATTGAATCAGATAATCTTCAGACCATGCTGGCAAAAAGTTATGGAATTCAAGTTCATTTCTCAAACCGTTTCCGAATAGCTCATGAATGAATTCTTCGAAAAGCACGCAAACGTGAACGTGAGGCTATATCTCCGCAACGGTTTGGCCTATTGAGACCAATCTTGGTGGGTCTTATAACAACCATTCCCTGGGACTACCTGCAGTGTTTCGGCGCTGTGCCCCCTAGTGGTCAGGAGATATGAAAAATGCATGTTTTTGCTCATAACTTCTGAATGGTTTTGCCAAAAATCACAAAAGTGGTGTCTTTAGATTCAGTGCATCATTCCGAGTCGAATGATACCGAATTTTCCCAATTCGGCCATTTTGGGCGTCGGCCATTTTGGATTTAGTTGTAAATTGCTGTATCTTAAGAATGAAGTTCCGTATCGTTTCGCAAATAATTACAAAAATGTCCGGCTCCATGCCCTGAATGTACACAAAAAAATTGGGGGCAGCGCCACCTTGTGGTCAATAGTTATAACGATTTTTTCGAAAAATGCTAATAACTTTTGCATACATTAGCCTATTGTAACAAAGCTGATGTTGATAGATTCCTTGGGTCATGCCGAGAACACCGATACCCCATTTGTCAATTTTGGCAAAATTTCCTGTCCGCCATTTTGATTCATGTTGAAAACCTACTTTTTCGAACTCCTCCTAGACCGTTGCTCAGATTTTCACCAAATTTGATTTGGATCATCTTCAGACCATGCTGGCAAAAAGTTATGGAATTTGTGTCGATACACGTAACCGTTTTCAATTAGCGTACCAACGAATTTGCTGGAAAGATGCCAAACTGCATCTGAGGCTGTATCTCTGCAAAGGTTGGAGATATTTACACAAAACTTAATATATGACATTGTCACATCACATTGACCACGCCACATCATTTTGGTCACAGCGCCACCTATTGGTCAAGAGTATTAAACCAATCAATAACCGCTAATTATTACATTTCCAATAATGCTAATAACTTTTGATTGCATTAGCCTATTATCATGAAACATGTCTCAAAATGTTCCTTGGGACATGCCGACAACATGCATACCAATTATGTCATATTAAGCAAAACTTCCTGTCCGCCATTTTGATTCATGTTGAAAACCTTTTTTTTTAAACTCATCCTCAACCGTTTGTCCGATTTTCACCAAAATTGAATCAGATCATCTTCAGACCGTGCTGACAAAAAGTTATGGATTTCGTGTCAATAGACGAAACCGTTTTTGTACAGCGCTGCTTCAGATGTCAGGCATCTTCACAAAATGAGTCTGAGGCTATATCTCTGCAAAGCTTTGTTGTAATTAAGCCAAACTTGTGTGTGCCATTGTCTAACATGGAGAATAGGCTCACAGACACTCACACACAGAAATGAAATGGTTCAACTATTATATGAATAATCAATAAGCATGATTACACACACACACACACACACACAGAAGTACATGCCCACACATTTTGTTGTATGTAGATATTTGAAATAAATTATAGGTGACACACAACTCACAGAAAGACTTCTTTTCTTACATTTCTATGTCATGTTTCATTGCATTCATATTCTGACATAATAGTAAACATTTGATATACATGTATGAATAAATTGTTGAACTTTCACTCAATGTGATCTTAAATGCTTGAACAGTAATATTAAATAATAGTAATATATATTTTTCTAGATGAATCAATCATCGAGACAATGAACTGTAATGTTTTAGTCTTTAGTGAGCCCATTAGTGGTCTTCCAGTGACATCTAGTGGTCGTAAATGCAATTTATCATACAACACTGTCTCTTTAACCTTTATAACTGTTATATGTTGTCTTAATTTCATTCCAAAGAAGCATACGCAATTTATGTATAATTTCTCAGTCTAGATAATAGTACTGCACTGATTTTAAATAACCTAGATATGGCTGACAGTAAAAGAATAGAACAGAATTACAGACACACACAAACATGAAATGTTTAAACTACTATATTAATACTCAATAAGCATGCTTAAACCCACACACAGATGCACACATTTTGTTATATATATAGATAATTAAAATAAATGATGGGTGATAAAACCTATTGCAAGTCTTCTGTTTTTATGGGCTTCTATGTCATTTTTCAGGTTTCATTGCAATCATAATCTGGCATAATTATAAACATTAGATATATCTGTATGAATAAATTGGTAAACTTTGACTCAATGTGATCTGAAATGCTTGAACAGTAATATTAAATAATAGTAAAATACATTTTTTCTAGATGAATCCCTCAACAAGCCCATAAACTGTAATGTTTTAGTCTTTAGTGAGCTCATTAGTGGTCTTCCGGTGACATCTAGTGGTTATAATTGCAATTTTTTATTCAACACTGGGTTTTGAAGCTTTATAAATATTACAGTGTTCTTTTTTACCTAATCTCTGTTAAATTTTGCATGATTGTTTAGAAAAAATACAGATCTAATGCATGTGTGATTATATTACCCCTTTTTTTTTGCAGTTTAATGCCATTCACAACAGAAATCTTTTGTTTTTTAGGCCATTTTAACTGTTATAGCACCAGCTATTTTCTGATCTTAATGAAACTTTGCATGCTTGGTGGGTCATCTTTCACATGTTATAACCAAGTTTCATAAAGTTTTGAGTTTTTGTTTCAGTTTTACAGGCTTTAGGTTACATGTGGCCACGGCCCTTTCCTAAATGACCTCTTATAGCTAACCAAAGGACAAAATGCAACATATTTTTGAAAATTATTGATCTAGAGAGTCCAGAGAATATTATTGCAGTGGTTTGATCAAGACTGAACAAAAAACCAGGTGACCCGAAACATTCAAATTCGTGGACCAATTTTACGAAAAAGGCTATAACTCGGGAACAAAATGAGATATCTTCACCAAACTCAGAACTCATATGCATGAACAAAAACTTTAGTCAAATTATTATTATTTTTCCATATCTGCCACTTGGTGGCGCTACAGGATGAAAAAAAATCAAATGGCTATAACTAAACAACCGTTGATCCAATCAACTTGAAAATTGATATGGCCCAATGTGGCACAAGTGCTCTATGAGGAATTTCACTTATCTTAAAAAACATGGCCGCCATTGGCCAAACAACTTTAAGCACCTATTTGACAAGGTTAATGGAAGTCGATCGGAACGAAACTCGGTGGGCATGTTCGACTCATTGCCCTAAAGGTCTGTAAGTATTTTGAAAGAAATTGCCCACAACATTGTCACCTCCCACAGAACACAACAAAGCGATTTGATTACAGCGCCACCTATTTTCCAAAAATGATAATGCATCATTTTACTGGAGTTTTACTGGCTGTTTCAATTACACTCTTCCAATAATTGCTTTTCTTACTCGTTGCATTTGGTCTGATGCTCCATGCCATGCTTAGCTCCTCGCTGTGGAACTTTTATTAACGATTTTCAGCCATTTCAATTACAATCATGCAATTATTAATTTCATTATTCATTGTTGCATTTGGTCTGATGCTACATATGCTTAGCTCCTGATGTTGCCGCTGGAATGCTTGGCCCCGTGATTGCTGCTTGCAGCTATATTTAGGGGCCAAGCACCGAAGGTGCGAAGGCACCTATTGTGTTTGTTGGCGTTATTATTATTCTTCTTCTTCCGCCGCAAGTCTATGGCAGCCCATAGAACCGTTTGCGGGAAAGTTGTATAATTTGGCACACTGATAGAGGACAGTCCCAACATTAACTATAGCAAATTTGAAGTCTCTATCTCCTACTCTCTAGCGCCACCACTTGTCCAAACTTTTAATGTTTGTATGCTAATAACTTTTGAACCGTAAGCCAGAAAATGGAAATTCTTTTTTCCTCTGAATCCTTGGCTCATGCCAAGTCGAATGAACCGCAAAATTCAAAAATCGCAAGGTTTAGTTTTTTCGCTATTTTCAATTATTCGAAAAACCTACTTTTTCGAACTCGTCCTAGACGGTTAGTCCGATTGCCACGAAAATTGGCTCAGATCATCTTCAGACCATGCTGGCAAAAAGTTATGGAATTCAAGTTGATTCGTCCAACTGTTGTCGAATGACATGTAAACAAATTTGACGAAAAGCACGCAAACATGCACGTGAGGCTATATCCCGGCAACGGTTTGTCATATTGAGACCAAACTTGGCGTGTGTTATAACAAGCATGAACTGAGACTACCTGCAGTGTTTCGACACAGCGCCACCTAGTGGTCAGGAGATATGAAAAATGCATATTTTGGCTTATAACTACTGAATGGTTTGGCCAAAAATCACACAACTGGTCTCTTTAGATTCAGTGAGTCATGTCGAGTCAAATGATATCCAATTTTCCTGTGTCGGCCATTTTAGGCGTCGGCCATTTTGAATTATGATTTAAAATGCTGTATTTTTTGAACGCAGCATCGTATCGTTTCGCAAATAATTACAAAAATATTCGGCTCCATGCCCTGAAGGTACTCAAAAAGTTTGGTGGCAGCGCCACCTTGTGGCCAATAGTTATAATGAAATATCACATAAATGCTAATAACTTTTGAATAAATTAGTCTATTAAAATTAAAATGGTCTCGCTATATTCTGTGGGTCATGCCGAGAGCATTGATACCAATTATGTGAAAATTGGCCATACTTCCTGTCCGCCATTTTGCTTAATGTTGAAAACCTACTTTTTCGAACTCCTCCTAGACCGTTAGTCCAATTTTCACCAAATTTGACGTGAATCATCTTCAGACCATGCTGGCAAAAAGTTATGGATTTCGTGTCGATATACGAAACAGTTCTCATTTAGCGCATCAACGAATTTGCTGGAAGGGTGCCAAAATGCATTTGAGGCTGTATCTCTGCAACGCTTTGACATATTTGCACCAAATTTTGTATGTGTCATCGCCACCTCACACTGACCATGCCACAGAAATTTGGTGACAGCGCCACCTATTGGTCAAGAGTAATAAACCATTCATTAACCATGAATAATTACACTTGTAAAAATGCTAATAACTTTTTATTGCATTAGCCTATTCGAATGGAACTGGGCTCAAAATATTCCCTGGTTTATGCCGATAACATAGATACCAAATATACCATAGTAAGCTGAACTTCCGGTCCGCCATTTTGATTTATGTTGAAAACCTACTTTGTCGAACTCCTCATCAACCGTAGGTCCGATTTTCACCAAATTCGAATCAAATGATCTTCAGACTATGCTGACTCAAAGTTATGGCTTTTGAGTCGATAGACAAAACCGTTTTAGCATACCACATCGACGAATTTGAGGCACAATGAGAAAATGACACTTGAGGCTGTATCCCTGGAATGCTTTGGCATATTGACACCAAACTTTGTGTGTGTCATTGAAAAGTCACACAGAGTACACCAAATTGATTTTATAACAGTGCCACCTATTGGTCAAGCTTGATAAGCAAAGTAATCATGCTACTAGAGGTGGTATTGGTGTTTTTTTTTTTTTTTTGCCATTTCAAATACAATAATTCCAAAATTGCTGTTATTGCTCATTAATGTATTTGGTGTGATGCTTTATGCAATGCTTAGCTACTACATTTGTCGTTGGAGTGCTTGGCCCCGTAATTGCTGCTTGCAGCTATATTTCTTCTTCTTCTTCTTCTTCCGCCGCAAGTCTATGGCAGCCCATAGAACCGTTTGTGGGAAAGTTGTATAATTTGGCACACTGATAGAGGACAGTCCCAACATTAACTATAGCAAATTTGAAGCCTCTAACTCCTACTCTCTAGCGCCACCACTTGTCCAAACTTTCAATGTTTGTATGCTAATAACTTTTGAACCGTAAGCCATAAAATGGAAATTCTTTTTTCCTCTGAATCCTTGGCTCAAGCCAAGTCGAATGAACCCTAAAATTCAAAAATCGCAAGGTTTAGTTTTTTCGCTATTTTCAAGTTTTCGAAAAACTTACTTTTTCAAACTCGTCCTAGACGGTTTGTCCGATTTTCACGAAAATTGGCTCAGATCATCATCAGACCATGCTGGCAAAAAGTTATGGAATTCAAGTTGATTCGTCCAACCGTTCTCGAATGACACGTGAAAAAATATGACGAAAAGCACGCAAAAATACACGTGAGGCTATATCTCCGCAACGGTTTGGCGTATTGAGACCAAACTTGGTGTGTGTTATAATAAGCATGACCTGAGACTACCTGCAGTGTTTCGACACAGCGCCACCTAGTGGTCAGGAGATATGAAAAATGCATATTTTGGCTTATAACTTCTGAATGGTTTGGCCAAAAATTACAAAACTGGTCTCTGTAGATTCAGTGCGTCATGTCGAGTCGATTGATATCCAATTTTCCCGTGTCGGCCATTTTAGTCGTCGGCCATTTTGAATTATGTTTCAAAATGCTGTATTTTTTGAACGCATCATCGTATCGTTTCGCAAATAATTACAAAAATATTCGGCTCCATGCCCTGAAGATACTCAAAAAGTTTGGTGGCAGCGCCACCTTGTGGCCAATAGTTATAATGAAATATCACATAAATGCTAATAACTTTTGAATAAATTAGACTATTAAAATTAAAATGGCCTCCCTATATTCTGTGGGTAAAGCCGAGAGCATTGATACCAATTATGCGAATATTGGCCATACTTCCTGTCCGCCATTTTGATTAATGTTGAAAACCTACTTTTTCTAACTCCTCCTAGACCGTTAGTCCGATTTTCACCAAATTTGACGTGTATCATCTTCAGACCATGCTGGCAAAAAGTTATGGATTTCGTGTCGATATATGAAACGGTTCTCATTAAGCGCATCAACGAATTTGTTGGAAGGGTGCCAAAATGCATTTGAGGCTGTATCTCTGCAACGCTTTGACATATTTACACCAAACTTTGTACGTGTCATCGCTACCTCACACTGACCATGCCACATAAATTTGGTAACAGCGCCACCTATTGGTCAAGAGTAATAAACCATTCATTACCCATGAATAATTACACTTATAAAAATGCTAATAACTTTTTAATGCATTAGCCTATTGCAACGAAACTGGTCTCAAAATATTCCCTGGTTTATGCCGAAAACATAGATACCAAATATGCCAGATTAAGCTGAACTTCCGGTCCGCCATTTTGATTTATGTTGAAAACCTACTTTTTGAACTCCTCATCAGCCGTTAGTCCAATTTTCACCAAAATTTAATCAGATGATCTTCAGACTGTGCTGACAAAAAGTTATGAATTTTGTGTCGATAGACAAAACCGTTTTTGCATACCACAGCGACGAACTTGAGGCACAATGACAAAATGACACTTGAGGCTGTATCTCTGCAATGCTTTGGCATATTGACACCAAACTTTGTTTGTGTCATTGAAAAGTCACACAGAGTACACCAAATTGACTTGATAACAGCACCACCTATTGGTCAATTTTGATAAGCCAGTAAATCATGCTACTAGAGGTTGTATTTATGATTTTTTTAGCCATTTCAATTACAATAATCCTAAAATTGCTGTTATTGCTCATTAATGCATTTGGTGTGATGCTCCATGCCATGCTTAGCTCCTACATTTGCCGTTGGAGTGCTTGGCCCCGTAATTGCTGCTTGCAGCTATATTTAGGGGCCAAGCACCGAAGGTGCGTAGGCACCTATTGTTTTCGTTGGCGTTATTATTAGGGGCCAAGCACCGAAGGTGCGAAGGCACCTATTGTGTTTGTTGGCGTTATTATTAGGGGCCAAGCACCGAAGGTGCGTAGGCACCTATTGTTTTCGTTGGCGTTATTATTATTCTTCTTCTTCTTCTTCTTCCGCCGCAAGTCTATGGCAGCCCATAGAACCGTTTGCGGGAAAGTTGTATAATTTGGCACACTGATAGAGGACAGTCCCAACATTAACTATAGCAAATTTGAAGCCTCTAACTCCTACTCTCTAGCGCCACCACTTGTCCAAACTTTCAATGTTTGTATGCTAATAACTTTTGAACCGTAAGCCAGAAAATGGAAATTCTTTTTTCCTCTGAATCCTTGGCTCAGGCCAAGTCGAATGAACCCTAAAATTCAAAAATCGCAAGGTTTAGTTTTTTCGCTATTTTCAATTATTCGAAAAACCTACTTTTTCGAACTCGTCCTAGACGGTTAGTCCGATTGCCACGAAAATTGGCTCAGATCATCTTCAGACCATGCTGGCAAAAAGTTATGGAATTCAAGTTGATTCGTCCAACTGTTGTCGAATGACACGTAAACAAATTTGACGAAAAGCACGCAAACATGCACGTGAGGCTATATCCCGGCAACGGTTTGTCATATTGAGACCAAACTT